>NC_061487.1:28586789-28589289 GCF_022539355.2 Hippoglossus stenolepis
ACACACACACCACACACACACACACACACTCTCACACACACACACTCTCACCCACACACACACTGGCGTGTGTGCAGGGCAGCAGGTTGAGCATCACACTGTCAGATGTCTGGAAACCTCCGCAGTGAATAAAAAGGAAACAGGTTCAGGTGCTGGTCTCATCTCCCGCTCCTCTAATTAAAGCTGCTATTAATGGACTGACAGAGCAATTAATTAGAAACGGACATTTTTAAGGTCTGGTGGGAATGTTTGACTCAGGAGGAGAGGATTCAATCTGCAGACCACAGAGGACAGACGAGAGGCAGGAGGACGAAGAACTCTCCTCTTCCTCATTTCATTATTCTGCTATTATCGAAAAGGAAAAAGTGACTAAAGCCAACAACTCTCCGCAGAGTACTGATCCTGTTTGGCTCCTTAGAATGAAAAGTGTAGGGGAAACCAATCAAAGGTTCTTCTTCTTCTTCTGTTCTGTTTATTGTCATGTGGCAATAAATAAGATTCAGATACATCAATGGATAATTCTTTTGTTGTTTGTCGTTCGAAGTGTCGACGTGTCGGCGTCTTTGTTTCCAGTCTGTGGTTGGAACTGGATTTTAAATCAGCTTTGGTTTTATCTATAGGAGCATTTGTCAAATTAAAATGTTAATGATCTGATGCGACAGAGACACAACTGTAAGATTGATGATGTGATACTAAAGAGAAGATCACACCTGGACCACGTGGAAGTGGGTCAGTTATTTGGGGTTTAATCAGAGATGCCTCCTGAGAGTCAAAGGGAAGGATGGACTCTTTAATGAATTTCTTCTTTTCACTGAGTTTACTCCATGTTTGTTTTAAAAATATATTATATTTATATATATTTTAATTTTATAGATATATATATATATTTTTACTCTGTAGATGATTTTGCTCACTCTTATTATTGTCTGAATATTAAAGCTGCAGTGTGTAAGATTTACCTGAAAGGATCTTTTGGCAGGAACTGAATATAAAATAATCTTAGTCATGTTTTCACTCGTGTGTTTCATCTAAATTGTACGAATTGTTGTTTTCTTTACCCGAGAATGGGCCCTTATATTAACATACTTTATATTAACATACTTTATATTAACATACTTTATATTAACATACTTTATATTAACATACTTTATATTTAATCAATCAATCAATCAAATTTTATTTGTATAGTCCATATTCACAAATCCCAGTTTGTCTCATGGTCTTTAACAAGGTGAGACGTCCTCTGTCCTTAACCCTCAAGAGTCAAACTACTAAAACCTTTAACAGGTAAAGAAGGTAGAAACCTCAGAGACACATGTGAGGATCCGTCTCCCAGGACGGATCCTCAGAGACACATGTGAGGATCCGTCTCCCAGGACGGACACAAGTGAACAGATGTCCCGTGGAACAGAGAACATCAGAGAGATCAGAGTATTTACAGCTTTGATTAGAATAAACACTTTGTAGCTGAAGGTCAATGAACTGATGGATTATTGTCAGTAATGGTCGAGTATCTGAGGAGACGTATTATATATCAAGCAGTGTAGTTGTGATCATAGTCCACGATCAGGATCCACCACGATCAGGATCCACCACGATCAGGATCCACCACTATCAGATGTCAACACGATCGTGGTCCACCTTTATTATCACGATCTCTGATTCTCGATCCACCATCATAATCCACGATGTGGATCTGTGGACGATAAGGCAAAGGGACTCCGGGGAAGAAGTCAAGTTAGTAACATGTATTGATGGGATATGAATTACTTTGATGTGATAACGATTGAGAAGAGGAAGGAGAAGCTGGGAAGAGAAGCTCCGTGTGTCATGTGTCCCCCGACCTTCTAGACCTACAGCAGCAGAACTAAGATCAGGTCCAAGACAAACCTGGACCGGCTCTAACTATAAGCTTTATCAAAAAGGAATTTAAATACTTTATATTTAAATACTATATATTCAAATACTTTATATGTGTTCCTGACGTGTTCCTGACGTGTTCCTGGAAAATGTCTGGAAGATTCACGTGTGTGTAGTTGAATATTAGTAAAGGTGAGGATGTGACGGTGCTGTTCAGTAAATGTTGTTTTCAGAGCATCTCTGTGAAACACTTCCTCTATGAGAACGGGTTATTTTGGGTTCAGTATCAGAATGAGGGAGCCGGGATCGGACCGCTGACCTTCTGGTTAGAGAACGACCGCTCTACCCCCTGAGCCACAGATGTAATGAGAGAGAGAGAGAGAATGTTATTATTGCATCATCAGTTGAAGAATCCAGAGAAGAGACAAACGTCTCTGAGCGACAAGCAGATGAATCAGTTGAGTGTGATTATCGATCATCTCCTCACAGACAAGTGACTCCTCACTGGAACGGAAACAGTTCACACAAAGATCAGAGCAGCTGAAGCAGCCAGGACCCAGGGATTAGTCAGACCCATTTCTACGACTATCTTTGTCACTCACTGGCCCTGTTTTTATAAATAGACTGGTCCAGGAGGAGG
>NC_061487.1:28594289-28611789 GCF_022539355.2 Hippoglossus stenolepis
TCTGTCTCAGTCTCTAGTTTCACGTCTTCTTCAAACAGCTGATGTTCATTTAGTGAATTATGATCATTTAGAGTCAAACAGACCATAAAGCACCGGATGCATGGGGGGTACCACAGTGTGATTGACAGCTTGTACCGTCCAATGGGAGCAGGTGTAGGTGGGCGTGTCCTCGAGCTCTCAGTCAGGCTCCACCCCCCACTCCTCCATTTATGGTTATTTCTGGTTTCAAAAAATGAAGATGGCGCTGAACACAATGTGAAACTGAAGCAGGCGTCACGTGTTAGAAACCTCGTCAACACGTCCACTCGCTCACTGGGAAGCTTCCACACATTGTCCTGCTGTCTCCTCACATGGACTCACAAGGACATGTTACAGATGTTTTACTAGGAGGCTGCAGGAGAAGATCCAGAACATGTCCAGAGACACTGACTCAGACATTTGTTCTCACAGACAGAACCTGCAGAACATGTGAGGAACATGTCAATATCATTTCAGTAACATGTCAGTAACACGTCAGGAACATGTGAGGAACATGTCAATATCATTTCAGTAACATGTGAGGAACATGTGAGGAACATGTGAGGAACATGTCAGTGGTTCAGTTTGAAGACAGCTCTTGTGTGTTTTCACTGTACAGTGTTGTAGCGTATGAATTTTGTGATTCACTGTGGACTTTTCCACTGTGGAGTTGTGACGTGTCGTTAAGTAAGTGATTGGAGGACGCGTTGCTCAGCGGCAGGTTGCCAGGTTATGATTGGACAGTGAGCTGTGGGAGCCTCTGACCAGAGGGTCACCTGAGCTCTGTGGTTGGCTGCTGGTGAGACAGGTGAAAAGTGAGGAGGAAGCTCTATAAATAGAGGTTTTCTCTGTGTCACTAATCTGCTGCTCACTCTCCCTGGTGATAATCAGAGGAGCTTCAGTTTCCTCGTCTCGTTCTTTGGCGTCTCATCCTGCAGCTAAGCTGATGTCACTGGACAAACAGAGCGAGCTCAGAGGTCACATGGGGAGAGTGAGCAGAGGAAATATACTGGATACTTAGTTGTAGGTGCAGTCCCATCGTCAAATGTATACTCAGGTAAATGTTTATTACAGAAACTGAGGCCTGATCACGTCTGCAGTCACAACACTTGTTGTGAAGGTGACACCTGAGGAAAGTCAAATATCCGGTGTGAAAGGTTCCTCTGAACGCGGTCCGGAACAACGCACCAAAATCTGTCTGAGCAAAAACGTTGGATCAAGCTGAACCGTTCTTAAACCTTCTGTCACAGTAAAGTGAGTCTGTTGTGTTTTGAACTGTTGGTTGGACACAACTCGACATCTGAAGACTGTTCAAAGACTAACTAACTAACTAACTAACGAACTAACTGTCCATGCTGCAGGTGGAGCGGTGACACTGTGGTCACAGACTAGTTACTGGTGTAGTGCTTGGAGGACAAGGAGCCAGCGGGGACTCAGGACTTAATTACAGCTGCTTCCTGTTGTCGTGCTGCTCCCCCTGTGGAGACAAGACAACACTTCCTGTTTTATAATTCATGTTCCTGGTTAGAGCAGCGACCTGATGCCACAGCAACACAGTCAGATGTTCGTTAATAACAGCTGCACTGAGATTGTCTGCGTTCGTGTTTGAAAAGATTCTGTACAGTAGTGATGGTGGAGCCTCGACCAATCGTGAGTCAGTGTCAGCTGTCAATCATGATGTTTTCATATCATCACATAACCAACCTTATGCTGATGTCACTGTTTTTGTGACCTGACACAGTCGTCCCTTAAATTCTAATGTTCTGAAATGTGCTACCTCTGTGAACCGCCTCATTCTGACCTGGGATCTGGTGTCAGACGTGAAATCCAGTTTCCAGCTCTGCTCTGTGATTAGTGTGGAACAGTTGAAGCTCACACACCATCACCATAGCTGTATATATTGTGTTGGTATTAATATTCTATTAACAATTGATGCTCATTCAATTAAAACTCAAGATGTGTCTTGTTATTAATCAGAGGCCTTTTAGGGAGAAAATATTAAGTTTCATTCCGTGGTCAAATGTCTTTAAGGATAATTATTGGATTTTTGAACCTGGGAACAAAAAATCTTTGTGTTTCACCAAAAATCAGCCAGTAAATCACATCGATCCAGAACACGAGTCGATGCTGTTAAACAAACAGGCAGAAGAAGAACCTTTGTGTTCGTCTGACTCCTCAAAATAAAGTCCTGTCTCTGTAGGAATCACAAAGACTCATTAATAAACGTGAAAGTGGTATAAGAACTTTTGATGGAGGTACTTTGACTGACAGCTGGTCTGTGGATTCTGTTTAAACTCTTCCTGATCATTCAAAGCTCAATTTAAGACATTTTTTTTCATATTAATTATTAAACATAAAAACAGGGGAAATAGTTTCCAGGTTATCTTGGATTTGTGAATCGGAGGCTGACGATGTTTTGGTATTTTCATTGATGACAGTCAGAGGGTGTGGTGATCGAGTAGTTGTACAGATCCGATTATGGGTGTAGCACAAACATGTAGCTTCTACCTGTAAAGCTAACTGGGTTTTACATCCAACAGCCACAGACGAGTGTCTCAGGGGTCCGTCCCCTCTCTGCGTCCAACATGGAAACGTTCTTCCGTCGTCACTTTAAGAGGAAGGAAGCAGAGGCCAAATCCTGCCTCCAGCGGAGGCCCAGCGTGGCGGTGCCGACCAGTAGGGCCCGCCGCAGGTCCAGTGTGGGGCTTCCTTCCTCCACCCTGACCCAGCGGCGACGGTCCAGCGTCCAGCTGCAGGCAAGGCGGCCGTGTTCAGACAGGGGGTGTTTGGCAAAGTCATCCAGGAACACTGGGTGGGCGGGGCAAGCTCGCAGGCGCTCCAGCACCACCACCCCCAGCCTCAACCCAAGGTTCGCTGTTCGCCGGAGGAAGTTGGGGAAGCTGCGAACCATCGACACTCACCTTCTGGGGCCGTCCATGTTGCTCGCCAGTCTGATCCAGATGACTGAGGAGGAGGAGGAGGAGGGACTGGGGACGGGGCTACCTGCCGGGGAGCAGCAGGTGGAGGTGAGGGGAGGTGCCAACAACAGGAGGATCTTTTCACGCTCCAGCAGTCTCCAATCAGACGGCGACGATGAGGGTGGCGATTACTTCACTGCCAACGACAGCCAATCAGAATCCAGTCAGCTCTCAGAGGCGGAGCAACTGGATGAGGTGGACGATGTCTCCTGGTCCCTTGATCCGCACTTGTCTCCATCCTCCACCGTCCTTGAGGTGATGAGAAAGACGCCCCAGCTTCCCCCGGCATCACGGCCCGTGATCCGGGCCCCTCGCTGCCTCCGGAGGAACTCCTCTCAGGTGTTTGCAGGAGACTCTGCTCCTTACAGCCGCCACCATGCCTCCAGCCAGAGGAAGAGGAGGAGGATCTCCACCATTTCCAAAGGTGCGCCTGGAAGAGGCCCCCCACTGGCCAGCCGCAGGACTTCAATCTACTACCTCAACCACCAGGCCTTCTACAGGGGTCCCGGAGCCCTCAGTCCAATGGGGGCCCACAACTCCCGCCTGGAGAGCTGGAGTGCCTTCTTGCTGTATGTAGTCCGGCTGCAGTTAGTTCAGCTTGTTACTGAGAAGAACTCCCAAACTTCTCAAATCTACCGTTTTTAAAAACACCATTTTCTCCTGGTTTCTTAAATACGGTGAAATATTGTTTATAGGGAAATAATGAAACTAGCGAGCTGAAGAAATGGTTCCAGATTTTTGTTTCAGAACTGTTTCATTCAATTAACAGTAAAACAGTTTTTATCAATGCTTCATTATTTGAGGCTGCAGGTAACCATAGCAACAACAGTGGAGACTACACTGATCATTTAAATCAGCGAAACGCATCGATCACTGAACAAAGTGAGGACGCTGAGAAACATTATGTTGACAGAGGTAAAACGTGAAGCAGTACCTTTAACGTCCGACTGTGTTCATCATAAAACTCTTGTTCATCATCGTTTCTCCAGAGACGTGAAACTTTATCCAGGTTCCTCCAACTAAGAGAAACAAAGGAAAATATTAAAAACTGAAACTGTTTTCTTCACAGCTTGTTTGTCCTCTTGTGGTTTCAGGAAAGCTATTGCGAAGTCGGGCCTCCAGCACGTGGCCACTCAGCCCAACGTGTCATTATCTGCACAGAGCGACCCGCCGCAGGAGCCCAGCAGCACCGTCGACTGGAGCGTGAGCTACTTTCCAACTGTTAACAAAGTGATGACTGAACCTGTTCACAGGGTGAAACACTGAGCAGAATCAGCATGAACAGGGAAAGAGACTCTTCAAATAAGAGATAAAGGATTTATAATGCTACAACCACTATAAAATACTATTTCATCCATTCTGAGAGAGAACGTTTAAATGTTATTAATTCAAAAGTTTCAACAAACAGTTTAAAATGTCAAACCTGCAGAGAGACAGAAACAGTGTCTTTAATAAACATGTTGCAGCAGCTCCTTTTTCAGGAGAAAGTTGTGTTCATGTCAATCAATCAAACAATCAATCGATCAATTAACTTGTATTATTATCGTCTCATATTCACAAATCCCAGTTTGTCTCACAGATCTTAACAAGGACCTCAACAAGAGTAAATCTACCAAAGAAACGTTATTAGCAGTAAATAAAGCCCAGAGAGTCACATGTGAGGATCCCTCTCCCAGGACACAAGTACAATAGATGCTGCATAATGTCCATGTGTCCATTACCGCCTGTTGAATGCTGTGACTCAGACTCTGTGCTGCTCTTGTCCATCACAGGACAACGCACAGTATGGGGAGCACATCTGGTTCGAGACCAGCGGGTCTGGAGACTTCTGTTATGTTGGGGAGCAGTACTGCGTTGCTAAATCACTGGTGAGTCACAGCGTCTGCTCAAAGAACTGCAAACACTTTGTAGTTCTACTTTCTGTTGACACGTACCTACATAATCCTCCTCTAATAAAACTGTATAACACAATCACTTCTTTTTTTAAGCAGCAAAAGACTGTATCGAGGAAGAAGTGTGCTGGATGTAAGATTTCAGTCCACACCATGTGTATGGAGCAGCTGGAGAAGGTAAACTCTGGATCATCTCTGGATTGACAGAGTTAATCTAAGATTATTCCCCTCACTCTTTCTTCTCTTTATGATCAGATTAATTTCAGGTGCAAGCCGTCGTTCAGAGAACCAGGATGTCGAGCTGTTCGAGAGGTCAGTGTCACTTTAAAAACATGAAGATGATCGAAACAAGTCCAATGTGAAACGGAGTCAGTGAACGGTTTGTGTTTCAGTCCAACGTTGTGCGACATCACTGGGTCCACAGGAGGCGTCAGACAGGGAAGTGTCGACAGTGCGGGAAGGTGAGACTCCAAACTCTCCACTGTCAACTTGGCTCAGAGATTCTGGTGCTGACTCCGTCTCTTTTCTCACCTTCAGGGATTCCAACAGAAGTTTTCATTTCACAGCAAAGAGATAATCGCCATCAGCTGCTCGTGGTGCAAACAGGCGGTAAGTCAGGGTGGAGGTGGGTGACCTCTGACCCCCAGAGGGCTCAGGGTTTCCTGTCTGATGAGTCAGTCGTTGTTCAGCAGTGACGTGCAGACACACCCACTCTTAATAATGCAAGGACTCCATCCAACGATTTATCATTTGTTGCCAAGGACACAAGGAGCTGCTAATAGATCGTAACAGTGAGCATCTACTTTAAGAACGTCACAGTCTCGTAGTTTGTGGTGAGTCTACCTTGGATGGTTAAAATGTGAGTACCTGTTTCCCTCTCTGATCGTCAGCCCTGCTGCTGACGGGTGGCGAGAGGAGAGTGGACTGCTTCTTTCCTTCAAAACACCGGTGCTGGGTAGTTTCAGCTCTTGTGGGAAGAAGCAGCTTTATGTCAGCTGTGTGAAGGTGCTGAACCTTCGCTCTCTGGCTGGAGTCAAGGAGACGAGGTGGACTGAGGATTTTGCTGCAGGCTGCCCCCCCGAAGGCAGGTGGAGGGTCCTGTATAAACCTCCTGTGGACAAACGGGTGGGTGACCTCCAGTGGAGGATTATACATGGAGCTTCAGCTACAAACAGACACAGAGCTCACCTGGACCCGAGCACTGGGGAGGGATGTGGTTTCTGTGGTGATAGGGAGACGGTAGAGCACCTGGTGGTGACTTGTCCTCGACTAGAGGTTTTATTTAGACAACTGCAGCAGTGGGTGGAGGCTCTGGGGAGAACTTCTCTCTCCCGTTGTTTGTTTTTGGGCCTAAATACCACAAAGGAAACAGAGCAACACTCGTCCTGGTCAACTTCCTGTTTGGCTAAACTGGCCACCTGGAAGAGCAGGAAGAACCAGATGTTGGGTGAAGGCTGGACAGATGTGGAGAAGTGCTTCGAAGGTTTGGTAGCAACTCGCCTGAGAGTAGAACACGCCTTCTACAGCCTGACCAGTAACCTGGAAGCTTTCAAGTGTCAGTGGGGGATCAGACAGGTTCTATGTTCAGTAGAGGAGGACGGTTCACTGGTCCTTCATTTTTAAACTCCGTGTGTGTGTGTGTGTGACATGTAGTTTTTCTTTTGTAAAATATGAGTCTTATTGAAGTGTTATTTATTAATTTTGTTTTTGCTGATGCATGAAATGATCTAAATAAAAGTTATCTTCAAAGTCAAAGTCTCTCTCTGTGTGTTTCAGTATCACAACAAGGTGACGTGCTTCATGCTGCAGCAGATAGAGGAGTGTTGCTCTCTGGGAGCTCACGCTTCCGTCATCATCCCTCCAACCTGGATCCTCAGGGTCCGCCGCCCACAGGTACACACACACACACACACACACACACACACACACACACACACACACACACACCTTCTTTAACCAGGTGTGAATGTCCAGACAGAGCGACACACTCTCATGTCGTGTTTGTCGTCCCTCTGCAGACGTCTCTGAAGTCGAGTAAGAAGAAGAAAAGGACGTCGCTGAAAAGCAACAAGTCCAGTAAGAAGGGAGCTGAGGTGAGAACCGACACATGTCACCCCCAGTGTTCATGAGTCGTCAGCACGTGGATGGTTTCACCTGCAGCATCAAGTCGATGTCTGTCTGTGAAGCAGCTCCAATATAAACTGAATACTTCATGTTTTAGGTCAAATATAACGTGATGAGGTTAAAAAAACTGATGTTTCTACTGTCTCTCAGCTCCAAGATGGCCGCTGGAAGCCCTTCCTGGTGAAGCCTCTGCCGTCTCAGCTCATGAAGCCTCTGCTGGTGTTCGTTAACCCAAAGAGCGGCGGGAACCAGGTACGTCACCTCCACGCTAATCATCAACAGCCAGAAGGAAAAATAAAAACCTGTGGGTTTAATGAGATTAACTAAATTTACAACAATCAATAAACGTTATTAATCGGTTAACGTTGAACAAGGGATTCTGGAATACAGACACGCCCCTCCCTTCACTGCTCCTTCAGAAGCTCCACCCCCACATTAAGGTGAAACACTGATCTCAACCAGTCAGAAACATGTGGAAGATGAAACAGTATGTAGTACATTTAAAAAAAGCTACAACCAATCAACTGATCTTTTCTGTTGCTGTTTCAGGTTTTTACGTGGGTTCTTTAATCTGGAAAGAGTTGTAGCGTCTGAGCTCAGACACAACCTGTTTGTTTTTGTGTCTCAGACTCGTGTGGTTGATCATTGTAACTTTAAAGCAAAGATACAGATTTTCCTCAAGACAAATAATCACAGACTGAAAAACACTTTGTTTGAATTCAAACCCGTTTGTGCTCCAGTGAAGATTGTGATCGCAGGTGTTTCTTTCTTTCAGGGAGCAAAGATCATCCAGTCCTTCATGTGGTACCTGAACCCTCGGCAGGTGTTTGACCTGACAAAGGCTGGACCCAGAGAGGGGTAAGATCGGCCTCACTCACCCCAGGGCAACTCTCTACTTCCCCTGTTTGATCATCCCTCGCTCATCGTGTCTAGTTTCCTGTGTGGAGGAGGAGCTACAGGATCCCTGAGGACCAGGAAAACACAGGTCTTCCGAAATGTGAAGAGATGCTGCAGCTGTAAAATGACCCTGGAACAATAACAGAAGTTTTACTCTGAACTTTCTTTTGTGATTTTTCCTCTAAAAAGAGTTCAAATTAAATAACATTCATCGTTAGTGAGATAAATGTCTGTGTCCTGCAGACTGGAGCTGTTCGGCCAAGTGCCCAACCTGAGGATCTTGGCCTGTGGGGGAGACGGGACGGTGAGCCCAGAGACGTCAGACACCAAAACATTTCAGATTTAAAAATGAAATAAAACATTTTGTATCTCTCTTTCTCATTTCTTATATCTTATATCTGTGTGTGTGTGTGTGTGTGTGTGTGTGTGTGTGTGTGTGTGTGTTCAGGTTGGATGGATCTTGTGAGTTTTGGACCAGTTAGATCTTTGTCCTCAGCCTCCTGTGGCCATCCTTCCTCTGGGGACCGGCAATGACCTCGCAAGGACTCTGAACTGGGGAGGGGTGAGTTTAACTGGACATTAAGTTGAGTTTAAACTGGGGTTTAACTGGGGTTTAACTGGAGTTACACTGCAGTTAACTGAATCTGTAAACGCTGGCTCTGAGCTCAGCTCCTGCTCTCAGTGAAGCTGCGTCTTCCAGTAATCACAGGGCTTTGTTGAAGTCCTATGAGATAAATTGTGATTTTTTACAAATATAATTGACTTGATCGATTGAAAGTAACTTTACTCTGAGTGACTGCAGACAGACGTCCTGCTTTAACTGACCTTGTGCTGCTGTCTCAGGGTTACACCGATGAACCCATCACAAAGATCCTGTCACACGTTGAGGATGGAAACATGGTGCAGCTGGACCGCTGGAACCTGAAGGTGGAGGCGAACCCCGATGCTGGACCTGAGGAGAGAGACGGGCATCAGACCGACAGAGTCAGTTTGAACAGACGCAGATTTCTGCTAAGATTTTCTGAACCTGGTCATTTCACACAGTCTTCACGTTCTTTCTCAGCTTCCTATTGACGTCTTCAACAACTACTTCAGTCTGGGCTTCGATGCTCACGTCACACTGGGCTTCCATGAATCCAGAGGTCGGTTCACTCACACATGTTGTTTCCTGATGTTTTCATATGTTTTCTCTTCATGTGTTTGTGTTCTTGCATCAATCGACTAAGAATCAACACTTTCAAACTGACTAAGACGACTGACTCCAGGAACGTGTCGCTCAATGTCACTGGACGGATTTTGCGCCGTCCACCAACGCTCAGTGGCTGTGAGACATATGTCCGGTCTGAAGATCTTCTACTCAGTTTGGGAATCAGGACTCGTTCACACCTTGTTTGGTTCAGAGCTTCAGACTCTTCAGTTCAGTCTGAACATCAGGTGTGAAAGGTTCCTCAGAGCAGAAGAGGAGTTCTGGGTCTGGATCAAACTGAACCAGGTTCTGTTCCAGAGTGAAAACACTTTGTTGGATAGTTTGGACTTTTGGACCAATCACAGGAAGGAGAGACAGAATTAAACAAGAGAAGAAGAGTCCTCAGTTCTCATGATACATTTGCTGTTCTTATCTCTCAGGGATCAATAAGATCTGAATGTTTGAGACGTGGCTCAGCGTGGTTCACTTCTGTCTTTGTTTGTCAGGATAAAATGAAACAAGTCTATTTTCTGGTTGAACAGGTTGAATGTTTCTGTCTTTTAGAGGCGAATCCAGAGAAGTTTAACAGCCGCTTTAGGAACAAGATGTTCTATGCAGGGGTGAGTGTCCTCTGATCTGTTCTGTTTGATCCACACACACATTGGAATTTTGTAATGTGTGTGTTGGTGTGTGTTTCAGACGGCGTTCTCAGACTTCCTCAGCGGGACTTCGAAGGACCTCGCCAAGCACATCAGTGTGGTGGTGAGTGGAGCTGACGATGAAAACACTAACGTCAGTGTTCAGTCTTCATGTTTCTGATCACTTTGGTTTTAATTAGTTATTTGATGATATAAAAACGGGCTGAGACTTCATGATTGACAGCTGAGACTGACTGCTGATTGATCAGGAGCGTGTGTGGGCGGGGCCTCTGTTCTGCACAGACTCTAACTGCAAACAACATCATCACCTCAAGATGGCAGCGTTCATATCTGAGATATTTTAGGTTCCCTAACGCCCCAACGTAAGGAAGTGTAGAGAAGTCGTCATCTTTATATACAGTCAATGATTGTCAGTATGTGTGTATATATATATATACAGAACTTGATCGAGGTGTTTTATACATGTCGTGTTCTCCTTCCTCAGTGTGACGGCCTCGACCTGACCTCCAAAATCCAGGAGCTGAAGTTACAGTGTCTGCTGTTCCTCAACATCCCTAGGTACGGTACTAATAATAACAATAAGAGATACATTTATATAGCACCTCGGTGAGCAGAGAGGGAAACAACTCGTCAGTCACTTTATCTCCCTGTAAAACACGCTGTGTGTGTGTGTGTGTTGCAGGTACTGTGCGGGGACCATGCCTTGGGGTCACCCCAGTGAGCACCACGACTTTGAACCTCAGCGTCACGACGACGGCTGCATCGAGGTTATCGGCTTCACCATGACGTCTCTGGTGAGCTCTGAGCTGTTCTCCACCACACTACGTCAGACCACGTGAGACCACATTAGACCACGTTAGACCACGTCAGACCACGTGAGACCACATTAGACCACGTTAGACCACGTCAGACCACGTGAGACCACATTAGACCACGTTAGACCACGTCAGACCACGTGAGACCACATTAGACCACGTTAGACCACATTAGACCACGTCAGATCACATTAGACCACGTTAGACCACATTAGACCACGTCAGACCACATTAGACCATGTTAGATCACGTTAGACCACATTAGACCACGTCAGACCATGTTAGACCACATTAGACCATGTTAGACCAGGTTAGACCACGTCAGACCAGGTTAGACCACGTCAGACCACGTTAGACCACGTCAGACCACGTTAGACCACATTAGACCACGTCAGACCAGGTTAGACCACGTCAGACCACGTTAGACCACATTAGACCACGTCAGACCAGGTTAGACCACGTTAGACCACGTTAGACCACATTAGACCACGTCAGACCACGTTAGACCACGTCAGACCACGTTAGACCACATTAGACCACGTCAGACCAGGTTAGACCACGTTAGACCACATTAGACCACGTTAGACCAGGTTAGACCACGTCAGACCAGGTTAGACCACATTAGACCACGTCAGACCACATTAGACCACGTCAGACCACATTAGACCACGTCAGACCACATTAGACCAGGTTAGACCAGTTAGACCACGTCAGACCAGGTCAGACCAGGCTGTGTCTTTCTTACCTAAGTAATTTTTGCAAAGTAAAATAACCTGCTCTGAGAAAACATTCTCATAAATAAATAAATAAAAATAGTCAAATAAATATCGATTAAGGTGCAAGATGTAAAAAATTAACTGTAGTTAAACTGCAACATTATTGTATAGTATGATTATCATTGTTAAATATATGTATTTCATTTTTTTAATTCTAAATAATGAACTATCACCACATAGTTTGCAGAGGTTCGATGCCCTGCTGGTACCAACAGCGTCTCCTAGTGGCCAGGGACAGAAGTTTATAAAGGGCTGGTGTGGGCGGGGCTTGAACCCTGCGTTCTCTACAAAAGCAACGATCGCATGTCCGCTGCTATAAATACACCAATGTGGCTCGGTTTGGATACAGGTACCGTTACACCCCTACAGGCCACGCTAGACCACATCAGACCACATCAGACCACATCAGACCACATCAGACCACGATACACTGTTGTTTGTGTCCAGGCCACGCTGCAGGTCGGAGGTCACGGGGAGCGTCTCCACCAGTGTAAAGAAGTTACTCTCACCACCTATAAGTCCATCCCCATGCAGGTGGACGGAGAACCGTGTAAACTGTCCCCGTCCGTCATCAGCATCAGTCTGAGGAACCAGGCCGACATGGTGCAGAAGACCAAGAGGAGGAGCTCCATGCCCCACCTCAACGAGTAAGGATCCAACCAGCTGCGTTAACCTCAAGGCTCCGCCCACACTGACATGTTGACACTTGTGTTCTGCTGGTCTCGTTTAGTTTGAAAAGTCAGGTTGAACCCACGTTCTCTTCCTGACCATCAGCTGTTGTGTGTTCATGTGCAGCCAGCAGCTCGTCCCTGAGAAGCTGCAGATCACAGTGAACAGGATCAGTATGACGGCGTACGAGGCCCTGCACTACGACATGGAGCATCTGAGGGACGCCTGTGAGTGACCCGGTACCTCAGCCATGGTCCCAGACTGGGCTGCCTCACTGAAACTCAACTGGCATCACTTCTTTTGCAGCGATGCCGCTCGGAGTGATCACTGTCCCCGGAGACTGTGACCTGGAAAGCTGCCGTCTGCTCATAGAGCGTCTGCAGGACAACATGGAGCAGGTAGAGCACAGGACACAAGGACACAAGGGCACAAGGACACAAGGGCACAAGGACACAAGGACACAAGGAGTTTGTGTTGGACAGATTTTAACAAACATCAACTAGAGACACAAAACAGATCCTGACATCTGTACATGAAACTACGCATCATATGACTGTATATAAACACAATCAATAACTGTAGTGAGAGGAAGTGACATCATAGCTTTAGGTTTTTCAGTGACTTATATAAACAGAAGTTGAGAAGGTTCAGAATTTAGTTTTAAATGACTTCAGAGTTGTGTCGTACATGAAGACGTAGTATTCACATCTCAACCTTCGTCCTCTTTTCTCAGGACTGCGACACGACAGAGGGGGAGAGTCTGTCGTCACGGAAACTGTCCATGAAGTGGTGTTTCCTGGACTGTGAGTCCAGATCAGCTGATCAGAGTCAGAGTCTCACACAGAAACTAACCTCTGTCTCTTCTCATTCTTTTTTAGGTACGACGGCAGATCGCTTTTACAGAATCGACCGAGCTCAGGTACGACGTTCAATGGACGAACTTCTGCTGTTTCCTCACAGCCACATCTAAAATGTAGAATGTTTTGAAATGCTCTGAGACTCTGGGTCCAGAAGGTGAAGCTGATGAAGAAGAGCCTAAAACCTGTGTTCTGTGTACTGACCAGCAGGGGGCGACTCCCCTGGTGGTTTCTATAGAAGTCTATAGAAAGTGACTTCTCACTTTATAACGTCAGGAAACATTCAGGAGTTTCTGTCTCAGTCTCTAGTTTCAAGTCTTCTTCAAACAGCTGATGTTCATTTAGTGAATTATGATCATTTAGAGTCAAACAGACCATAAAGCACCGGATGTGTTGGGGGGGGGATACCACAGTGTGATTGACAGCTGGTACCGTCCAATGGGTGCAGGTGGTAGGTGTAGACCTAATTTTTCAAATTGTAATCCTTTTGTCTATAAAATGTCAGAAATGTTCAGTGAATAAAGACAGAACAAGAAAACACAGAATATTTGTAGTGAGGACAGAACCTGATGTTCTGCGGGTTCTTCGTCCAGGAACACCTGAACTATGTGACGGAGATCTCTCAGGAGGAACTCTACATCCTGGACCCAGAGCTGGTCGTCAAGGAGACGGTGGGCACGTCCGCCGGGAGGCTGGAGTCAGAGGAGCTGGACCAGGAGAGACAGTTCGTCCTCCCGTCCTCCACACACACACCCAGGTGAGAGAGGTGGTGATGTGAGTGCCTCCTGCTGGTCAGACCAGGTGGTGTACCATGACAGGGGGTCTGTCTGAACGTAACCTGAAGTGAAGATGAAATGTTTATGTTGTGCTGCTCACGTTTTCTCCTCCCCCTCTCTCTCTCTCTCTCTCCCCTCTCTCTCCCCCTCTCTCTCTCTCCCCCCCTCTCTCTCCCCCTCTCTCTCTCTCTCTCTCCCTCTCTCTCCCCCCTCTCTCTCCCTCTCTCTCTCCTCTCTCTCCTCTCTCTTCTCTCTCTCTCTCTTCTCCTCTCTCTCCCTCTCTCTCTCCTCTCTCTCTCTCCCTCTCTTCCCCTCCTCTCTCTCTCCCCCCCTCTCTCTCTCTCTCCCCCTCTCTCTCCCCCTCTCTCTCTCCCCCTCTCTCTCTCCCTCTCTCTCCCCCTCTCTCTCTCCCTCCCCCTCTCTCTCTCAGTTCTTCCACTGCTGCTTCACATGATTCTGAAAAAGGTAAAACATTCAAATTTGATGCAGCTTCACAGTTACACACATTTCTCTGATCAAACTGAAAATAAAGATGGACGACATGACGGCTCCCAAAAGTGAAGCCAAAGCCTCTCCATCGCCCCCTGGTGTCTGGCTGCAGTAGAGGTCATAAACCCTCCTCCATGTTAGCAGATGGGACATGGACCAAACTAAAAATCAAAGTAGACGTTAAATAAATGTTTGTCAAAGATGTTTCTGTCATTTCAGGTCGTTCTTATCTCTCTGATGTTTGTTCAAGTGTTTCTGATCAGTTTGTTAAAATTAGTTATTTGATGATATAAAAACAGGCTGAGACGTGATGATTGACAGCTGAGACTGACTCGTGATTGGGAGAAAGCGTGTGTGGGCGGGGCCTTGATACCACGACTCCACGGTTACTACTGCACAGACTCTGACTGTAAATGTCGTCATCACCACAAGATGGCAGCGTTTGTATCTGAGATATTTACGATTGAATGATTGAATGAATCAGTGAATGATTGGACGAATGAACGAGGACCTGTTGCTCTGGCTGCTGCTTCTCTTGCTCTAAATTCACCAGAATATTGAAAAAGAAGTTTGAAACTTTTTGCCAGTCTGTGTTTTCATGATCTACAGTTTGAGTCAGTTTCTGCTCTCACTCATATAAATTAGATACATTGAAAGTTGTGTTTAGTTGTGATTAGTTGTAGAAAGTTGTGTTTGATTGTAGAAAGTTGTGTTTGATTTTAGTTGATCACTTGTTTCTCGGTGTTGTAGAAGCAGAGCTGATCAGCTGCGTCAGGACCTCAGACCTGGACACAGTGAGTGAAGTGGATCATTGTTGCTGCTCCGTATTTCTCAGTCTGCTCAAACTCAATCTGAATCTGGTGACCACTCCTGTGTTGCAGCTGATGGCGCTCCACCAGCAGGGGGCAGACATCCTGCTGCAGGACGACGCTGGGTGGACGCTGCTGCATCACGCCGTCCAGGTCGGCAGTAGGGACATCGTCAAGTACCTCGTCGACAACGGTATCTGCAGGTTTTCTAAACACTGAGTCATGTGTCATTTCAGGATGTTTCTAACTTCGTGTCTCGTTTGGTTTAGTTCCCATGTCTCACCTGGACGTAAGCGAGAAAGAGACGTGAGTTAACTTCCTGTTCACCATGTTCATTGTTTATCTTGCACTGCTTGAACAACACACCCACATCAGCTCTGTGTTTCAGCGGCGAGACGGCGCTCCACAAAGCTGCCACCTGCTGTCAGAGGATGATATGTCACTACCTGGTGGAGGGCGGGGCGTCGCTCATTAAGACAGACCTGCAGGTAAACTCACCTGTGACACAGCTGGGCCACGCCCCTTCTTACTCAAACTGTAAAAGTGACCTGGGATCAATCATATTCAGTTTTTTTACACAGATTTTAAAATAGAAGTTTCCTTATTACGGTTTCTATATAAGTCTAGTGATTGACTGAACTGATGTTATTTTTCATACTTCACATGTCGACTGAAACAATCTTCAGACCTGAGTCCTCAACCTTTCAAAATAAAAGCTCTGTAGTTCAGCAGTGAGAAGATGTGAAGTCTGATGTGTAGCTCTGCCTTTGATTCTGACACTGATGGGCTTTGATGAGTGAAACATGTTGAGTTACAGCAGCTGTTTCCTGTCGTATGAAGCAGCTCTGACCAGCAGCTGTAACCTGTCTCACTCTCTGCAGCAGCGTTACCATGGTGAAGTCAGTGGTTAGTCAGTGGTTAGTCAGTGGTTAGTCAGTGGTTAGTCAGTGGTTAGTCAGTGGTTAACCCTAACCCAGCCAATCATCAGAGCTTTTTCTTTTTCTTTTTCTCTCAGTTTATTCAGTTATTTTGTTTCCAGAGTTTGTTTGAAGCCGAGATTCACTGAGAACAACTTTATATAAACACAATCACTGTATATAAACAGAATCACTTTATACAAACACAATCACTGTATATAAACAGAATCACTGTATACAAACAGAATCACTGTATATAACAATCACTGTATACAAACAGAATCACTGTATACAAACAGAATCACTGTATATAAACAGAATCCTTCCCTATATAAAGATGGTCTGTGTGTCTCAGGGTCAGATTCCTAAACAACGAGCTCAGAAGAACAAGGACCAGGAACTGAGTGAATATCTGGAGAAACATCAGCAGAGAGACGACCAGGAGACACCTGTCTAACCTCCAGCCTGTCTAACCTCCAACCTGTCTCACCTCCAACCTGTCTCACCTCCAACCTGTCTAACCTCCAACCTGTCTAACCTCCAGCCTGTCTAACCTCCAGCCTGTCTAACCTCCAACCTGTCTCACCTCCAACCTGTCTCACCTCCAACCTGTCTCACCTCCAACCTGTCTCACCTCCAACCTGTCTCACCTCCAGCCTGTCTAACCTCCTCCCTCCAACCTGTCTCACCTCCAACCTGTCTCACCTCCAACCTGTCTCACCTCCAACCTGTCTAACCTCCAGCCTGTCTAACCTCCAGCCTGTCTAACCTCCAACCTGTCTCACCTCCAACCTGTCCAACCTCCAGCCTGTCTCACCTCCAACCTGTCTCACCTCCAGCCTGTCTAACCTCCAGCCTGTCTAACCTCCAACCTGTCTAACCTCCAACCTGTCTAACCTCCAACCTGTCTAACCTCCAGCCTGTCTAACCTCCAACCTGTCTAACCTCCAGCCTGTCTAACCTCCAACCTGTCTAACCTCCAGCCTGTCTAACCTCCAACCTGTCTCACCTCCAACCTGTCTCACCTCCAACCTGTCTAACCTCCAACCTGTCTCACCTCCAGCCTGTCTAACCTCCAACCTGTCTCACCTCCAACCTGTCTCACCTCCAACCTGTCTAACCTCCAACCTGTCTCACCTCCAACCTGTCTCACCTCCAACCTGTCTCACCTCCAACCTGTCTCACCTCCAACCTGTCTCACCTCCAACCTGTCTCACCTCCAACCTGTCTAACCTCCAACCTGTCTCACCTCCAACCTGTCTCACCTCCAACCTGTCTCACCTCCAACCTGTCTCACCTCCAACCTGTCTAACCTCCAACCTGTCTCACCTCCAACCTGTCTCACCTCCAACCTGTCTCACCTCCAACCTGTCTCACCTCCAACCTGTCTCACCTCCAGCCTGTCTAACCTCCAACCTGTCTAACCTCCAACCTGTCTAACCTCCAACCTGTCTAACCTCCAGCCTGTCTAACCTCCAACCTGTCTCACCTCCAGCCTGTCTAACCTCCAACCTGTCTAACCTCCAACCTGTCTAACCTCCAGCCTGTCTAACCTCCAACCTGTCTAACCTCCAACCTGTCTCACCTCAACCTGTCTAACCTCCAACCTGTCTAACCTCCAACCTGTCTCACCTCCAA
>NC_061487.1:28616789-28690122 GCF_022539355.2 Hippoglossus stenolepis
TTCTATAAATAATTTGACATTTCACTATAAAAATGGCAAAAAATGTAATAACAAGAAACTTTGTATAAATAATGAGAACATTTTTATAAAAACTGAAGAAAATTTCTTTAAATACTGCGAAACTTTAAATAGTAAATTGAAAATGATAAGAAACATCTACATTTTCATATTCAAATAATATAGAGAAAATGTCTAATTACTGAGAGAAAGTTTGTCATTTAAAGATTTTTATCATTTAAACTTTCTCTTTATTTATCAAAACTTTCTCATTATGTAAAGTTAAAGTTTCTCTATATTTCGAGATGTTAAACGTCACAACAGGCCTGGAGCCAATCAGAGAGCAGTATGAAATATGATGTGGAAACTTAAGACACAATAGAGATGTTACACTTTGAACTGTTTTTCTTCAGATATGAAACATCTGTACAGATATATTTTGATGAGGTTATCAATCACACCTTATTATTCAGTATTAAGTATTTGATCTGGAGGGGGGGTGTGGTCAGGGGAGGGGGGTGTAGTCAGATGCGTCTCCTCTGACAGAAGCTGTGACTCTGCAGGTAAACCGGAGAAACCCGGGCTGGCGTCTGAATGTTCCACCGCTGAGACTCGCTACGGGAAATGTGTCCCTGACCGCGGAGACTGTGGTGAAGGAGCGAGAGAGGCCTCGTGTAACGACCACAGCAACAAGATCCCCTGCAAGATCCCCTGCAACTGGAAGAAGGACATCAGTAAGACTCACCACGTGACCACGTGACCACGTTAGCCACGTGACCATGTGACCACGTTAACCATGTGACCACGTTAACCATGTGACCACGTGACCACGTTAGCCATGTGACCATGGGACCGCTATGTGACCACGTGACCACGTTAGCCATGTGACCACGGCCACGTTAGCCACGTGACCACATTAGCCACGTTAGCCACGTGACCATGTGACCACGTTAACCATGTGACCATGTGACCACGTGACCACGTAACCATGTGACCACGTTAGCCACGTGACCACGTGACCACGTAACCATGTGACCACGTTAACCACGTGACCACAAGTCAGATTCACACACGTGAGGTCGTGGTTCTCAAGATGTTTTCAGACCTGCAGGTCCTGACCGTCGTCAGCTCTGATCACGTAAACATGATGAATAATGAGGAGATTTCTGTGTTTATGTTAAAGTGTCTGATCGGAGAATCTCCTCCTGTTTTATTCAAGTGTGAAAGACAAACTGAGAAAGTTCCTCCGGACGTCACGTCTGAAAACGGCTCCTGATTTATGCTTTAAATTCACGACATTGTAGATTTTTCCTTCCCCCGTCCTGAAGGGGGCAGCACATTCAGTCGGCTGCCAGTTTGTGATTCAAATACCAGTGTGCAACATCATTTCAAAGCGACCTCTGCTGGTCAAAGTCAAATTAACGCAGGCTCTAGAAATGTATTTTAAACTCAGCTCTGATTTGAAGAACGTCAGTTATTATTATTAATAATAATTACATTTTATTTATATGACACCAAATCTCCGCAAACTATCCTAAGGTTCTGTCGATTGAAGTAGACGAGGTTCAGTTATTATGAATTAAATATTAAATAATGTGTTTGGTTCTTTAGAGAATAAGATTAAAAAAGACACAGAAAACACTGAGTGTAAAATCTTTTTTTAAAGAAGCATTTCAAATAAAAGTTATAATTAAGCTTCGATTAAATTAAGTTTAAACTTCCTACGTATTTGTAACATTGGAGTTGATATTTGAACAACAGTCGTAACGACCAAATATTCACTTTAAAATTCACTTTGTTTCTTTATGATCTTTTTTCTTCAGAGACAAACATGAGAAAATTGCGCCACCTGATGGAAACAGTCAATAGTGCAGATTTAAAGCCAAAGGATCCTTAAAAATCTAATCAAATAAAAAACACATTTTTATTTTGAAATGGAAACTTTTATTGGATTAACAATTATTTGTTTTTCAAAGTTCACAAACATTCTGAAACATT
The DNA here is from genome assembly GCF_022539355.2 of Hippoglossus stenolepis. Lineage (NCBI taxonomy): Eukaryota > Metazoa > Chordata > Actinopteri > Pleuronectiformes > Pleuronectidae > Hippoglossus > Hippoglossus stenolepis. Next base: position 28,618,785 of record NC_061487.1, read on the forward strand.
TTTGATCGAATTCCAGTAAATGTGACAAAAAATGCAAGATATTGATATTTAACTCATCATCATTAAAATAAATCAAATCGAGACGAGCGTGTGTTTCAGTCAACCGGGATCTGCAGCTCACATCTCATTGGTCGATTCCTCTCAGGTGACTGCAAGTACAAGTTCGGAGCGTGGGGATCCTGCGACGGCGTCACCAACAGCAAGCGGCGGTCAGGAGCCCTGAAGAGGGCGCTGTACAACGCCGAGTGCCAAACCAGCGTCACAGTGTCCAAACCCTGCTCCCCCAAAGCCAAGAAACCCCGAGGTGAGAACTGAACCCAGATGTGAGAACTGAATCCAGATGTGAGAACTGAATCCAGATGTTAGAACTGAACCCAGATGTGAGAACTGAATCCAGATGTTAGAACTGAACCCAGATGTGAGAACTGAACCCAGATGTGAGAACTGAATCCAGATGTTAGAACTGAACCCAGATGTTAGAACTGAACCCAGATGTGAGAAATGAATCCAGATGTGAGAACTGAATCCAGATGTTAGAACTGAATCCAGATGTGAGAACTGAATCCAGATGTGAGAACTGAATCCAGATGTGAGAACTGAATCCAGATGTGAGAACTGAATCCAGATGTGAGAACTGAACCCAGATGTTAGAACTGAACCCAGATGTGAGAACTGAATCCAGATGTGAGAACTGAACCCAGATGTTAGAACTGAATCCAGATGTTAGAACTGAATCCAGATGTGAGAACTGAATCCAGATGTTAGCACTGAATCCAGATGTGAGAACTGAATCCAGAGGTGAGAACTGAATCCAGATGTTAGCACTGAATCCAGATGTGAGAACTGAATCCAGATGTGAGAACTGAATCCAGATGTTAGAACTGAATCCAGATGTGAGAACTGAATCCAGATGCAAATTAAAGAGTTCAAGGCTGCAGAGGTTCTCTCTCGCTCTTCATTCAGCTCCTGTAAACACACAAGCACATAATAACAGAGACACCTAGTGTCCGGGAGGCATCATCACACTCACTGCTCCATAGAACATAATCTCAGGTTGTTTTCTGAGACACTTTTAATCACGTGTAAATCATGAAAAACACGTTTTTATAATTTTCTCATTTTAAATATCACATATTTAAGATTGACTGTTTATTACTATATTAACATCTATAATGTGATATTTGTCATGTCAGACAAAAACAGATTTATCAGAGCTTTAATATTCATGTTACATGTTATGATTACACGTAATGAAATGACCAATTACAACTCAAATATTTCCAGTAAATGAAAAGATTCTTTCACTTTTGTTCAGTCGTCACGTCGTCCATCTTTATTTACTGAAGATTCTTATTCTAAATTCTTCTCACTGGAACTTTAACATTATCAGAAACTGTTTATGAGACAAAAGACATCAGAGATTAAATCTGTTCAAGTGTTTGATTCTGATCGAAGCTTCACTGTGAAGATGAATCGTTCATCGTGAGTTTGTCTTTTCCTCACAGGAGAGAAGAAGTCCAACTAAAGGATGAAGAGACGACAGAACTTCTCCTCCAGCTGAACGGACGTCTTCCCTCGTTCATCAAACACTCCTCCGTCCTCTCAATGTTTTTCTTCTTTGAGTTGATGTTGATTAAATGTGGAAACTTTAGATTTAGAAGATGAAACCGTCCTCGTAGCTTTAGTCTGATTTAACAGATAGAAACTAAAAGCTTTGAATGTAGCTGATTTTAAATTCACTTCCAGGTCCAGTTCATCATGTTAGAAAAGATAAAAAATCTATTTTTTGAATTATAGATTATTGATGAGACTTGTATAAATGAACAAATTAAATACTTTACATTGTAGAAGAGTCTGATCTGTTCATTAATAACACAAACATAATCGTTTATAACACAAACAATGATTATCAATAATACAAACAATAATCGTTACTATATCGTTAATAATTAATTACGCAAATGATAATCATTAATAACCAGGTAAATAAAACAACTTCTCTTGGTCAAACATTCTCGGAGACTCGGTTTAACATCTCAATGCTAAACTATCGCTTCTCGTTCAGTTTCCAGTTTTACACCTGGACTGAACAGAGGAGTCTAACTGGTCACTGATGATGTCGCCCGCCCTGAGGAGGAAGACGATTGGTCATTGGTTTGTTTGAATTTGTGCCACTTTAAAAACAGACTTTTATCATTTCCTGTTTCAACATCAATCAACGATGAACAGACCCGACAACAAAGAGAAGCAGAACGAGCACAAAGAGACGATGACAAATCAGGTGACCAACCTCCAGCTTTACCTGATGTGCTGAAGAACTCGCGTGTCAGCGGAGTTTTGTGCGGCGACAGCGCAGGAGGCTGCAGAAGGTTTTCCTGAAGGTGACGTTGCAGAGGGCGTAGCAGCCCGGGTTGATGGCGCTGTTGATGTAACAGAGCCAGTATCCTATGGTCCACAGGCTGTTTGGGATACAGACGTGACAGAAGGTGGCAATGACGGCCATGATGTTGTAGGGCGTCCAGGTGAGGATGAAGGCCAGCAGGATGGCCAAGATGGTCTTGGTGACCCTCCTCTCCCTCGCCATCACTCGATGCATCCTCGTCTCCTGAGACTTGAAACTGGGACAGGTGGAGAAAGCCATGGACGCCGTCCTGTGGAGGTCAGTGTTGGATGAGGAGTCGTTCTCAATTTTGTTGTAATCTTCAAATCTGGTGCGACGACCGGCGGACTGAGTGAGACGCTGCTGACGGGACAGACAGATGTCTGCGAGCTCTGACGTGTCTCCGGGACTTCTAGACGCCCTCCGGTTCCTTCTGGTCTTTGTTGTGCTGGACTCTGATTGGTTCAGAGACAGATCTGAGCAAGGGTCGCTGGTCACCCAGCTCCATCGTTTCATGAGGAAGTCTTTAATGGACGGACTGGACGTCCTGAGCGTGCCCTGCTCTGACTGGAGAACGCTCAGCCGGTTGCGGCTGCCGGCGGACAGACGGCTGTACAGGACGATCATGACGATGGCCGGGAGGTAGAAGGAAGGAAGCGTCGTCCCCAAAGTGACGGCCGGGCTGGCCAGCAGCTGCGTGTAACACTGTCCATCGGGGACGAATCGTTTGCCCCCGACATTCTGCCAGCAGAGGATGGCGGGGGCCCAGAGGACAAACGACAACAGCCAGGCGGCACCAATCATCAGAATGGCCATCCTTCCTGTTCGACGCGTCGGGTAAATGAAGGGGCGTGTCACGCAGAAGTATCGATCCAAACTGATGATCAGCAGGTTCAAGACAGAGGCACTGCTCACCACGTAGTCCACAACCAGCCACATGTCGCAGAGCGCTGCCCCCAGTGGCCAGCGGTCCAGCAGCAGGTAGATAGTGTACAGGTTCACGGAGAACAGGCCGATGATCAGATCGGCCACCGCCAGGCTCAACAGGAAGTAGTTATTGACAGTCCGCAGGTGGCGATTTACTTGGATTGAGATGATCACCAGCGTGTTGCCAAGCACAGTGACGATGCTGAGGGATGCTGTTACCATGACGATGAGGATGAGCTGACCGGTGCTGTACGGACACACTGCTCTGATTGGAGGCTCATAGGAGGCGTTAATGCAGGGGCGGAGCCAAGCAGAGACGTTGATGTCTGATCCAGGTGCTAGTTCCATGTCTCCTTCAAAATAAAACACAAACAAGCATTAAAAACAAGACAAACAAACAGCAAAAAAACATTCAGCTGCATATGACGATGAAGAGTCCAATCATTGACTAGTTCAAACGATGAAGAGTCCAAACGATGAAGAGTCCAATCATTGACTAGTTCAAACGATGAACTTATATTGAAAAAGAGCTGGTTGTGAATGACTGTATTTATGTGTGTATGAATAAAAGCAGAACTAAACGTGACGAATCCGAAATATTATTCAAATAAATCAATTAATCAGAGAAACTTTTCTAACATCAGTCGATCATCATCACAGCTGTTTCCTGAACTGACCACCAGAGGGCAGCGTTCAGCACGGAATGACTGTGATCTGAGCTACAACTGCTGATCTCAAACCTGGTTATCTCACAGCTGTGGACAGACGGAGGAAGAGTCCGAGGAGGAAGAGTCCGAGGAGGAAGAGTCCGAGGAGGAAGAGTCCGAGGAGGAAGAGTACTTTAGGTTTGGGAATTAGAAAGAAAGCATCACACACGTGGAAATACTCAACTACAGTATTTTTTTAAAAGGGGGGGTGACGATGCTCTTAAGTTAAGAACAGAGGATGTTGCTCCTTGTGTGATTTGTGAACATATACAAATAAAATGTGATTGATTTTATTTTATTTATTTTGTAAAAAATCCAAGGCATGTTTACAGTGTGTTAAAAATACTTTCACAATAAAAGTCCAGCAAAAAAACCTTAGTTATTAAAATAAAGTCAAAGTAGTTATGAATGATTCTTTGTCCTTTCAGAATAAAGTTTGTAGATTCTACTTATTAATGCTAAAGCTGCTGAGTTCAAAGTTCAGACTGAATCCGTTGAAATAGATTTGAATTCACTCACCTCTGATGTTCTCCTCAGTCTGACAGGAAACTGCAGCTGCTGCTTGATGCAGCACAGACCACGCCCCCACATGACGAGACACACTGAGCCCCGCCTTCGTTACAGACATTTCTTCAACATTATCAACCAATCAGGAGACAGATCCATCAACTTTACCCTAACCCTAACCCCCCGAAGTGAGCTCAACATGTCCAGGATGTCTGTCAGATATCCAGCTGAGCTTAACCTAACAATCAGTCAGGCTAAGTGGTCACATGACGCTGGTTTAAACTCGTTAAGTTAACTCAGGTTTGACTGACAGCACAGCCTCATGTTTCTCAACGAGGATCAAACTGTTCAGAGCAGAACAAACATCCAGAATAAAAGAAACAGTTCCAGCTGCTTCATGCAGGAAGAACAGCTGGTCAAACATCTGGGATTGTTTTTATAGTAAAACTGTTCATTAACAAGAGAAGATCTGAATCTAATCTCATCTGTGTCATTTACATGGATTCTCATTGTGTGTCTGACAGTTTTAGTCTTTCAGGTGAAACCCTGGTGGCTTCAAGCTCAGCTGCAGGAAATAAAACATCAGCCACAGTGAACAGGAAACAAGTGAAGCAGATGCAGTCTGTGGTTCTGGGAGCACTTTACGGGTCAGGTTGGTTCTGTTGGGCTCCAGCAGCTGACAGAGGTTCATCCTCTGAGGAGAATCTAGATCTTTCAGAAACTCATCAGAGGAGCTCAAAGAAGACCCTGGTCCTCCTCAGAGACTCGAACAATCCACACCAGCTCCACGGATCCTCTATGAACATGATGCCATGGTTCAAAGGAAGGGATATATATATAGATATATATATAAGCCAAAACATCCTCATCAACCCCTAGAGGTGATCATATGTAGTCGCCAATTGTCTGCGATTCACTGGGGGAGTGAGTGGGGGTGAGGAGCTTCTAACACGGGACACAAACATGAAGAAACTAAAACAAATGTCTCAGGTGAAAAAGTGCTGACACACACGTAGAAGATTCAGGTGTCAGGTGATGTCAACATGATCACATGACCTCTGCAGCAGAGGTAACACGTCACTTCCTGTCTCTGTCTGCTGCACCCGGCTGCCCCCCCCCCCCCTCACCTGAACCATGAGGAGGATCTGATGCTGTGAACGAGTCTGTGCAGAAAACCTGCTGCTGAGTTGTTCAGCTGTGAAACACAAACTCTGGAGAAGCTCTGGAGACGAGTCTCTGGATTCGACCTGGAGCTCAGGTCTGAAAACGACTCGTGTTATATAACACTCAGGTGTTCAGGTGTGTAAAATACAAAGTGAGTTTTATATTTATATATATATATATATTGTAGTTGGTCTCTTGTGTTTTTATGACGGGTTTCGTATTATGTGAAGTGTAGTAAAACTGAACGATCTGATTGTGGCCATGATTTTTGCCGTTGTGATAAATGGTGAATAAAACTTTTCTGATCTCAGACTCGTGGCTTCTACAGGAGAATAAAACATTCGATAGCTTGACGTGAGTCTACCTCAGACTGTTAAAACATTGTGGCTGATAATTAAAATCTCTGTATAGAAATAAATGATTCTTTCTTGTTGAACCCCTTTTACCTCCCGGTGGTTGTTCGGCTCCACCAATCAGAGCAGGTTCAGTCGACATACGTTTTTGTCACACTGACCTTTGACCTTCAACCACAAAATTCTAATCAGGTCATTTTTGAATTAAAATGTGAAGAAATTCCCTTAAGGGGCTGAGATCATGTTCACGAGAAGATGGACGGAGACGATGAAACAAAGGCTCTGACCACGAGCTGTCGCCGCGGAGACAACTGTCAGATGTGGACATTTCGGTTTTGTCCGTGGCTCTAATCATCGAACTGAATCTTCAGAAGTTAAATCTCTTCAGTTTCAAGACTAAACGATGAACAAAGAACTAAAACTCCTGATTTCCCTGATGAATTGTTTATTAGTTTAGAATTTAAATGACGACCTGAGTGTTCTTACATCACTGTTTGATTTAAGTTCTGATGTTTGAAGATTTTAAAACCAAAGTGAACCAGATGATTTTTTTCATACACATGATTTTTATCCAGAACGGTTTAGTGAAGAAACTGAGACAAGAGCTGAAACACAGAGAAAAGACCACAGGTTGTTTTTAAAAGGTTCATTGATCAAGTAAATTCAGGATCATTCAGATCAGCTGTTTCTGTGTCACCTGCTCGTCACATGCAGCCGCGTCCTACGCAGGTCGCCCTGGAAACGAGATCTGTGATCTCACCTGGACTCACCTGCAGGAAATAAATGTTCAATAAAAAAATCTCACGTAAACGACCCCTTGAATCCCAGTGTCTCTGCTCCAATCAGAGCTGTCCCTCCTCTTCATATGTCCCCCCCGCCCCCCCATACACAACTGAAACGAGCAGCACATCAGCATCTACACTGCGCTGTGTGACGTGGAGTAAGAATACAAAGTAAAAAAGAGCGTCTGTACAGTCTCTCAGGCTGAAGAGGAAAAGTTGAGTTGATTAAATTCAAGTTGGTTTTCTGCATGCAGAGGGGCGGGGTTAGGGGAGGGAGGGGCGGAGGCCTGTTCACCGGCAGAAAGTTAAAAACTGTGTGAGGGTCGATGAAATATTTTCAGTAACGTTCAGTAAATTGTAACATTTCACCAGGAATCAGCAGAGCAGCCATGTTTGACCTTTATCATTTCCCATAAGGCCACAGTGGAACAGCAGATTAAAACCAAGTTGAGTTTTTGTTTGCTCCAGAGGACGAACTTTCAGTTCGAGGGAAGTTCAGACGTGTTTTAATCCAAAACCAATAAAATGTTCAGGTGTTGTGTTGACAAGTGAAGCAACAAGATGTGCGAGTGTCTGTCTGAGTGTGAGCGAAGGTTTTAGAGTGAGAGCTTCTGAACATCTGAACGTACGGATCTCAAACTGAAAGACCACACTCTGGTTTAAGACAGTTAATAACTAACTTGCTGATGAGCCAATACAGGAAGTGACATCATGGCTGTCCCGAGCTGATGTGGAGTCAGTCTCAGACGACCTCGTCTTCAGAAAATGAATGAGACAACTGAGCGTAAAAACAATGACGTGACGCCGTCACCTTCTCAGTAACGTTCCAAACCAATGTTGTGGTTCTAAAACTCAGCGGCAGAATGTAGAACCGAGGAACAGGCGATGTTCTGACACTTCAGGTTACAGATGAAGTTTCCTGTGGTGGACGACGACCGCTGAGGGATAGTACACGTGTCTCCTGCCTGCGCGCACACACACACACACACACACACTTGCATGCACAGACACACACATCTATTCTCACTCACTACACAAGCACATGCAGATCAATCCGCTGCTAAAATAGTCCCCACTTCCTCTTGTTTGTTAAAAACAGCTGTTTGTGTTTTTATCTGAAACTTTATGTGAGTGGGAGGATATTTAAATTCAAGTTCTCTGGTTTATCTCGTTATTAAACTGATATCAGTATTTCTACAGTTTGTTACCGTCGACTGGGGGCGTGACGCACATTCAACGTCATTGGCTGCTGTAACAAAACAGATCAGATCCTCCGTAGCTTCATGTTTTCACCAGACACACGTGAACATAAGGAATCAAACATGTGACGTTTGATTTGTTGACCAAAAGGACATCATCACAGAAGCTGTTCCCTATTGGCCCAGGCAGCCGCTGGTCCGATGAGAATCACTTCACAAACTTCATCGTGGTTTTTATATATTTCTACTATTTAAATAAATCAGTTTAAATCTCATGCTGAGAAGAAAAGAACGAAACCAACGGCTGCCTGGAACAAATCTGTGAAACATTACGTTCACATCAGCTTTCACACGTACACTGGTGTTTATTCAAACAATGTTTTTTTTACTTTGTTCTCAAAAATGATTCTGTCCACATTAAAAATGAGCTGTGAAGAGCGACAGAGAACACATCAAACCAACAGGTGGCGATATAACCCAACCTCGAAATCATCACATACTGCAAGTACAGATGGACGACATGACAGCTCCAAAAGGTGAAGCCAAATCATCTAGACCGCCCCCTGGTGGCATGCTGCAGCATAGATCTTAAACCTCCTCCCCCATGTTAGCAGATCGGACATTGACCAAACAAAAACAAATCTAAGTGTTTCTGATCAGTTTGGTTTTAGTTAGTTATTTGATGATATAAAAACAAGCTGAGACGTCATGACTGACAGCTGACACTGACTCCTGATTGGTTGAGAGCGTGTATGGGTGGGACCACGATTCCACGGCTCCACCCCGAGCTTCATTTCTGGAGGAAGTGAAGAATTGTCGTCATCATTATTTACAGTCTACGGTAAAGACATGACAGACAATCAGGAGCCAGGACTAATTAAGTTATTGGTGGTTACGAGTTCCAGAAACAAAAAGTTAAATTTAAAAAGTTTTAAAAGATGTGTGAAAAGTACTGACACTGACACACACACACAAACACACCATAGTGCATTTAAGTTGGGTGGTGGGTATTAAGGTGGGTGGGGGGTGGGGGTGGGGGGGTGTTCCTTCTCCTCCTCAGCCTTTTGAAAAAACAACCTATGTAAATGATAAACTGCAGCGTCGTTGAACAGATGTTCAGCAGCTTCAGGTCACTGAGTCTCAGGTGTCAGTCATTGATGATTGATGGGTTGTGTGATTGATCAGTGACGTCCTCGAGGAGCAGAGTCCCGCCTCCGACACGTCATGAATACACACGGTACAAAACAGGCTTCAAGATAAAGTAGTGCTGAGTTCACTGTTAACACTTCAATCACGCATTATTTATACTACTATGCAGCACATCGGAGTAAATGTGTGTAAGAAAGATCCCCCGACATGGCACTTTGACACAGGAACCTTTTCTCCCAATACGCTGAACCTTAAACAAACGAGCAGAGAGGAGATCCGCGCTAACTGGCCTCCGTTCAAGTAGGAGCCCTTTCTGATGAGGAATGGTCGCAGTTCAGCTTCAGTCCAGTTTTTCTAAGTGCACGCCAACGCCATGGCGGGTTTCGGGGTGAGGTGGGGTTCTTGTGTCCCTTCTTTTTCAGGCGGGAGACCCTGTGCAGAGTCGAAGCAGCACCCATTTCTTTGTGAGATAAGGCTTTGAGGAGCGCCCTTAACAAAACACATCAGCCAACGCTCTGCTTCTCTTGGCCAATAGGAGAACTACCTGCTGTACGGGTCACCGGGGTAACTATTGGGGCCACACACCCCGCCGCCGGTGGGCAGGGGGCTGTGAGAGGATGAGGAGGAGGAGGAGGAAGAAGGGGAAGACAGCAGCAGCGAGGAAGAGGAGGGACCCGGCAGGGAGTTGTCGTCCGCTCGTCCTCCGTCAAACACGTCGTCCATGTCTACGGCCAGAGAGAGGCCGGAGGGCTGGGGGCCCGACAGCACCTGGGAGCCCCACGTGGGAGCGAGTTGTTCAGATGGGGTGGAGGCTTGGGGAGGAAGGTAAGACTGGTTCTGTGTGATGAGGAGAGGTCCTGAGGAGGAGGAGGAGGAGGAGGAAGGGGCCGTAATGGTGAGCTCGGCTGGAGGTCTGGAGGCCCCGATGCCTGTCTGGGAGCCGCGGTGGATGCGATGGCTGACAATGATATTGTTTCCAAAGCCACCCATGGAAGCCATGGTGGTGCTCTGCTCCCGCTGGACCACTGCCGTCATACCACCCTCTGCGATCAGCCGGCGGATTCGAGCCAGAGCGTCTTCACCTGAACCGAACTCTGGGGAATCTGCAACGACGAGAGCAAGACACTTCAGGACTTAACTCACAGAACTCACACAAGAAGCACACAAACATCTGTCCTTTCATGACACATCTGCACAACCCGTCACAATTTGTTGTGTCTAAACTTTCCTCTGAGGTTGGACTGAGCTGCGGGACGAAGCAAAGACTTCATCAGTTTACAAATAATCAAACTAAATATTGAAAACAACTTGTGTTGGAGTATCTGGAGACGACAGCCGAACAGAGGAGAAAAAAACGGATTAACTGTCATCAGGGGAAGGACCAAGCTGAGCTGCAGCTGAGACGTAATCAGGTTGAACCAGAGAAAAGTGAGAAACGAGTCTCCAGACGACGAGAACCTGTCAGAATGTCACTGATCTTTATTCCAGCCTGAGTAGATGCAAGCCTCGTCTTCAATATTTACTTCCATTAAAAACATAAATATCATGAAATAAAATCAAGACTTTGACAAGACAGATGAACCAAAGTTGTTTTCAAGTAGTAACCGTTTCTCAGAGTCAAACTGGGACGTACCAGCAGCTGTGGACGTGTTGGCCTCGGATGACGCTTCAGTCTGGACGCCGTCTGGAGCGCTGCTGCTCTGAGACGCCTCCTGCTGCTGCTGAGACGCTCTACTTGTGGATGGAGTCTCTGCTGAGACATCTGAAGAGACGAGGAGAATTTCAAGGATAAATTATCTTGCACGATAAACCAGAGTCAGTCACATATTTTGTCATATGTAAAAGTGATTTAAAAGGATACAAATTTAGCAGATTCATTTTGTCAGAGTAATCAACTTTTTTTGGCTCAAGAAGTTTATTCTTTCTGTTTTCCACCACCACAAACTGTTGGAAATCATGTGTCACTGACTCAGATCTGTGCCGGAGGAGAACTTAATTGTAGTTTGTGACCCAGGTCGTTTGCTGTCGCTGCAGTTTACTGAGGTTGTTGTTGTTGTGGGTGAAACAGGGAGAAATAAGAAACGATGCAGTTCAGGTCACGACAGTTCATGTTAGAACTTTTCAACGATTTCACAGGAAGAATCCTTGTTTCTTCTTTTCATACAGTGACCGCAGCAGTTTGCATCAACGACTGGAAGATTAATATAGCAATATCATTAAATATGAGAGGGTGCCAGTGTTATGTAAGTACTAGGTGGTGGCTGGGAGACGCTGGGCTCTGATAGTTCCCTCTCCGTTTGTGTCTCGGCGTTCTGCAACTGGACGATTGGCGTCTGGGTTCCTTGTGATGTCACTGACGGCGTGGGATGTCGCGGCTGAAGACCAATCGCGTTCATCAGTCCCATGTCTCTGTCCAACCTCCAGCCAGAACGATTAGGCCTGAAAACAGAGAAAACCAATTAGAAGCTCTCCTCCTGCGCACGTCACCAGTCGTAGCTTCATAAAATAAAAAATGTAACTGCACAAAAGATGCCAACACACAACAAGGTCAATAAATGCTTATAATTTCTCATCCATGTTTAGTTGCGTGATGAATCAGAAGGATGAGTCCGCACTGATAAGAACCAATCAGGAAGAGAATGTGGGCGTGATGGTTTAGTCTCTGATTTAGAGTGTGACAGGCGTAACCGTAGTAACACAGCGGAGCCACAGATTCTTCAGAATATGTTTTACACAACGTGTCTGTAGTGATGTGATGATGGTGCCCGATGAAACCACAACGCCGTTCTTCACGAGTAGTAATTATAAAAGCTGCGTTAGGGAGTTAGATCAGATTACACTTCCAGGCCCCGCCCTCAATTTCTGCTGAAGATCTCTGAAGCCCCTCCCCTCCCCTCAGTGCATGATAGTAACCATAGAAAGATTCTTCCAAATTGCATTGCGACCTGTAGATGGAGCCAGAGAGACAGATTTTTCCAAATTGATCTGCCTTATGTACAAGTGTCAGATCACAGTGAGTTTAAAAACGACAAAAACATATATATTTTGTTTAAGTTTGGCACTGCACCTTTAACACCAGCAGGAAACACAGAGCGCTGCATGAGATGAAGTTCTGACACATCGTAAATAAAGTGAGTTAACATGATCGATCGTGAAATCTTTCACAACTATTAACTACCTATACAACAACAGTCTTTTTAGTTTATTCAGTTCAGTAGTCGGGTTTCAGCAAGGTGTGATGTTCAAAATAAAACTTTTTATTTTGACAAAACAACTGAAACATGAAAAAGTGTGTAATTCGTCCTGTTCTCACCCTGGTCTGTCAGAACCTCGGGTTCTGCTCGTTCCACTGTTGTTGACAGAGAATAAAGGTTCACTGCTCGAATCTCCAGGGCCCTCACCATCGCTGCGATAGAACCTAAACACACACGTTCCACTCGTTAATTCACTTCCATTCAGGAAGTCTTAAAAGCAGAGGAGGGATTTCTTCGTGGAATCACTTGGACCATGACCTCATTAAACTCATTTATTGAGCTCACAATTAATGTTCTTCCTGTTCAGACTGAGCATTAAGATAATCACATCAGGTGACTTCTCGCTGTGGAGGAGGAAGCTCAGAGGGAAAACCAACAAGCAAGGAGGATTTAACAAAGTTAAGGCTTACACTTCACTCTTTGTCTCAAAGGTTTCTGCAGGTTTCAACAAGTTCAGTGTCCGACCTTAAGACCATAATGAATGAGATTTCAAACCTACGTCGAGTACAACAGGTATGAAGGAACAACAGACTCAGAATTAAGAGAATAACCCTGGAAAGACAAAAGGTATCCATAGTCTATGAGAAAAAAATATAGTTATATTGTTTTTACTTTGGTCCATGTCCCATCTGCTAACATGGTGGAGGTGGGGTTTATGACCTATGTCGTCCAACTATATTTACAGTCTGTAAATGAATTATCAGTGTGAAGTGAAACTCGTCTCCCTGCAGTAGCATGAAGGATTAACGGTTTCTGGTTTCCATCCTGACGCTGGTGGACACTCACACTGGGCGACAGATCACCAGGTCTCCCTTATTTGTTCCATAAGCCAGACCCATCCCAGGATCCGGCAGCCAGCGAGCGGAGTTGATGCTAACATGGCGCCTCTGGTCTGGAGCCATGGGATAAACTACGTTGAAGACCATCTGAAACACAGCGGCAGGTTCAGCACATGCGTGTTCAACAACAGTTACTGTGAAAAGTGTAAATATAAAAACAAACTCAAAGTGTTTGACAGATATAAAACTGAAGCTTCATCCTTACTGCTATGTTTGAATAATGTTATCGCCAAAATATTACAACTGGACAATAATCAGAGGGAAACAGGCAGGTTAAAAAATAAACACAATAATAATGTGTGTGTGTGTGTGTGTGTGTGTGTGTGTGTGTGTGTGTGTGTGTGTGTGTGTGTGTGTGTGTGTGTACCATCTCACCCTGATAGAAGTCTCTCCTCCGTGTGGCTGTTGCAGGCGGAAGACTTGCGCCACCATGTGGTCGGTGGTAGGATGTAGCAGGATCCTGCGAGAGGCCAGACCCACCATCACATAGCAGCCCATTGGAGACAGACTGACAGAGATGGCATTAGGACCTGGTGGGGGGGTGTTAAGAAATAATCTTTTGAGTAAAATATCAAATTACACATTTCGAACTCTATGTGAACACTCACAGGACGAGAGCTGAACTTGAGAGGGACACTTACCAAACCTCTTGGTGTAGAGCATCTCTCCCAGGTTGTGTGGAGCCAGAGAGTAAATGGCCAGGATGCCCTCGTCTGGAAAACCCCGCTGACTGCTGGGAATGAAGACGGCCAGCAGCTGACCGTCTGCTGAGATGTCACAACTCGCATCGTTGTAGATCTTACAGTTTGGCACCAAAACGTTCACGGAGGCTGGTCAAGAGAAAATAAGACACAAACGCACGTCTTCAGTATTTCACTCTTCAGCTCTCTAACCCCAGTCATCACCACAAGATGGCAGCGTTCGTTTGTGAGATAGTTTGGCTTCATTTCTGGAGGAAGTACAGACATGTCTTTATATACAGTCACTCATGGTCTGTATATTAGGGCTGAACCTATCATATATTTTTTTATCGATTAATCTAACGATAATTTCTTCGATTAATCTTTTACTACTTGATTAATATAATTATGAATTTAATTTTAAAAACTTGTCATTTATATGTATTTAATAATCTTCTCTTAAATACAAACAAATCTGACAAAAACAATTTTCCACAGCAAAAAATAGCTCAGTCTTTAGTGCTATCTGCCTTTTACAATTCCATAACTCTCCAAAATAAATTTTTTGAAAGAGCTTGGTCCATTAAAGTAAAAGGAATATATCAATCTACATTAAGCTATAACAACAAAATAAATCATAATAAAATAAATATTCTTTTCTCATTCCAAGTAAAATAATGGCTTTTGAAAAAGGCATCTTAAAATAAAGTGCTTAATTTTAGGAAAAATTTATAAAAAGATGAAGTTTGAGTTTCCCCCTTTCCTTAATATATAACTACATTTCACATAAAAACAATGTCAACAAACATTAACAACCAAACTGGTTAACTTCCCTCTTTGTTCCAACTTTCTCTGGTTCAATTCTTTTATATACAGTCTATGGTTCAGTGAGAGAAGTGAACTGAGCACTGCCAGGATTCACTACCGTAAAGACGGAAAATGTGTGAGCGAGAGAGCGAGAGACCGCTCTCGCTCTCTCGCAGTCCTGGAACAACTGCTTCTCCCTCAAAAAGTCCTATATGTGATATAAAGATACCGTGAGAATCACAAGACTTTGCCGAAGTCAAATAATAAGTATGCAGAATAGTAATATATGGCCAATGCATTGCATGCATAGGCACACATAATAAAATAAAGCCTTCCTCATTAACAACCCTCACATCATTGATAGACTGTTCAACACCCACTGAACACAGCTCAGTGATATCAGACTCAGGTGAGCGTCATCGTACCGTTGCTGATCTCAGGCAGGTCAAACTTGGTGAAGTCCCACCACTGCAGACGGTAGGTGGTGTTTGCGATGTTGCTGGCGACCGCAGACTGTCCGTCACCGATCGATGCTCCTGAGAAAACAACAGGGTCAGCTCAACTTCAGATTTGCACATTTCCTCCGTTTGTCTGGCAGCTGTTGTGTTTACCTGCGAGCACTCTGTTGACGGAGGAGTGTGTGGCCAGACCAGGCTGCCCTCTCTCGTGGAAGATCCCAGCATAGGGCAGATACTCAGGGAGGAGGAAACGCCTACAGCAGAACCGGGACAAACAGAACTGATATAAATCCAAACCTGAGCTGAAATCAATAAGTGAACCCTTGCTTCCCATTCACTCTGTGTGCGATTAAACATTTGCTTACTTTGGTTAAGCAAATCCGTTACCGTGCCCTGTTTACGCACGTGTCACGTGGATTCTTTTGTACGTGACAGCGATGTATGTTCATGCGCGTGCATATGCACCCCCACTACCTCCATACTGAATGAATTCTGTGTTAAAGTCTAAAATCAAAAATCTGTTTAGATTGGAAATCCTCTGGTGGGCAGCAGGTGTAACTCATTAAAACATACAGAAAATAAGATCAGTGTATGATGCAACAGTAGCATTAGAGTGAACAAGAATCTGAGGGATACTCCAGATCCTTGATGAAAGATCTGAATCATCTCAAATTAAAGCCGTTTTCAGACATCACCATCTGTGTTTCACAACAGCATCAGATCCTCCTCATGGTTCAGGTGAGAGGGGGGGCAGCCGGGTGCAGCAGACAGAGACAGGAAGTGACGTGTTACCTCTGCTGCAGAGGTCATGTGATCATGTTTACATCACCTGACACGCCGTCAGCTCTGATCACCACAAACTCTCTTCACATCTTCGTCTGTGTCTTCATCGTGTGTGTCAGCACTTCTTCACCAGAGAGATTTGTGTCCCGTGTTAGAAGCTCCCCCCCCCCCACACTCAGTGAATCAGTGGAGGATCCTCTGCTGTTCACACTGCTCCTGGATCTAGACTTTATACAGGAGCTCAGGGGGAGGAAGACAAACTGAGTCTGATCCTCCAGAGAAGATCCAGAGAACTGAGGAGCTCAGTCTGAAGCAGCTTCAAACTTGTTCATCAGGACTAAATATAAATTCAGGTCTTTCTTCATCTTTAAACTCAGGATTGGGAGACTAGTAAAAACCAGAGAACAGGTTCTGCAGAAGAAGAGTTTAGAGTTCAGATCAGACCTTCGAGCGGACTCACCTAGGAACAAAGCGACCAAGCGAAGGTGCAGACATCCTCGCATTACGTGGCGTCCTGTGTCTCGCTCTGTCTCCATTATCACTGGAAAAAAGAAAATGGTTAGACAGACCAACATTAACAAACTATACATGTTACAGGCTCAGAAAACACTTTTCAAACAAAGGAAACAGAATACTGGTTCTGCTGAAAATAAAAACAATTAAAATTTACATAAAATATTCACCACAATATTCAACAGAAAACAAGTCAGACACAGAAACTGTGCTCGTCTCTAACAGCAGCTCATTCCAACATCCAGGAAACAGTTGACAACTGTCTGGACTGTCGCTGTCACTTTTTGACTTGACACAATTCATTCAAAAGCATTTGTTCTCGTTATACTCTGAAGGAAAATAAACAGGAGCCAATCACTGAATATTCATATTGACCACTCAAATCTGATTGGCTCTTGTGCAGTGCAGCACTGATAAACGGCCTCTGCTCCGTCTCATGATGATGAAGCTGTGTTTTAACATGAGTTTATCCTGACTGCATAATGTTTCAATCATTGTTTCTGTAAAACAAAACCACTACAGCATGACACTGAGCTGATGTGATGATAGAACATCACTTTGCTGAAGTTTGTGCTGTGAAAACACTTTTTCCTTCTTTTTCCTCAGACTCGAGTCATTAAAAAGAGATGAAACAATAGAGAAAAGATCCACAGTGAAACCTACTCCAGCTCCTCAAAGTCCATGTCACTGTTGTCCATGGAGCTGGAAGGGTTGCTGGCAGGGCTTTCTGAAGAGGACGACATGGCCCGCAGGCGGTTCTGCTGGTAACGAAGCGAGCGCTGGCGAATACTGTCTCGTCTGGAGAGATACTGGATCATCCTCTGGGCGTAGTAAGCAGCTGGAGAAAGTCTGGTCAGAACAGACGATAACTTCAGGCCCATTCTTTCAACAGCAAACATGAAGAGTAGCAGTGACCGGCTCGAAAAGTGTTGTCAGTAGTCTGACACCACGTGACTTAGAAACTGTTTCCTGACGTCAGTGTGACACTGGTTTCAAATCTCCTGGTTGTCATGAAAAGAAAAATCTCAATCTGATTTGTAGCATCCTCTCTACACCTGACTTCTGACCTTCTGTCCCTGCACAGGAAGTGCCTCTTTAATCCACTGAGACGTGTGAGCAGCTCGCATTCATTTGAGAGGAAACTTTAAGCTCACTTAAATGAAGCATGAGTGTACCTGGCTAGATCGAGCTAAATGAGTGTTAGCGTTCCTGGCTAGATCGAACTAAATGAGTGTGAGCGTAGCTGGCTGGATCGAGCTTAATGAATGTGAGCGTACCTGGCTGGATCGGGGTAAATGAAGTGTGAGCGTACCCGGCTGGATCGGGGTAAATGAGTGTGAGCGTAGCTGGTTGGATCGAGCTTAATGAATGTGAGTGTTCCTGGCTAGATCGAGCTAAATGAGTGCGAGCGTAGCTGGCTGGATCGGGGTAAATGAAGTGTGAGCGTACCCGGCTGGATCGGGGTAAATGAAGTGTGAGCGTACCCGGCTGGATCGGGGTAAATGAAGTGTGAGCGTACCCGGCTGGATCGGGGTAAATGAAGTGTGAGCGTACCCGGCTGGATCGGGGTAAATGAAGTGTGAGCGTACCTGGCTGGATCGGGGTAAATGAAGTGTGAGCGTACCTGGCTGGATCAAGCTAAATGAGTGTGAGCGTACCTGGCTGGATCGAGCTAAATGAGTGTGAGCGTACCTGGCTGGATCGAGCTAAATGAGTGTTAGCGTACCTGGCTGGATCGAGCTTAATGAATGTGAGCGTACCTGGCTGGATCGAGCTAAATTGATGTGAGCGTACCTGGCTGGATCGAGCTAAATGAGTGTGAGCGTACCTGGCTGGATCGAGCTAAATGAGTGTGAGCGTACCTGGCTGGATCGAGCTAAATGAATGTGAGCGTACCTGGCTGGATCGAGCTAAATGAATGTGAGCGTACCTGGCTGGATCGGGGGTAAATGAAGTGTGAGTGTACCTGGCTGGATCGAGCTAAATGAAGTGGGAGCGTACCTGGCTGGGTTGGGATTAATAAAGCATTAGCGTACCTGGCTGAATCGGGGTAAATTAAGTGTGACTGTACCTGGCTGGATCGAGCTAAATGAAATGTGAGTGTACCTGGCTGGATGAAGACAAATGAAGCTCAAGTGTACCTGGCTGGATCGGGGGTAAATGAAGTGTGAGCGTACCTTGCTGGATCGGGGGTAAATGAAGTGTGAGCGTACCTTGCTGGATCGGGGTAAATAGGGTGGTCTCTTGATCCTGACATGTCATAGCGAGACAACGATAACAGAGATGATTCCAAAAGTCGCCTGTATGAAAGAAAAAATGTAAAAAGTACTGAATACTTAACTTACCATTTGAGGTAAAAGCAGCTGATGATTGATAAAACCATGACTAAATGCAATGATGTAAATTTCTACATATCAAACAGATATTGAATTTTTTATCCATTATCTAAGTGATGACATGCAGACTGTACCTCCTCAGGGAGTCCTCATCTGGGGGGTCAACAGGCATTTCTTGGCTTAAGGCCTCCGGTGGCTCTGCCGATCGTCCAGCAGCAGCCTGCCGGTAAACCCTCTCCCACTGTGCTGTGTCTTGGTTGTACACCAGTCCCACCGTCTGCTCTCCAGTCTGGCTGGAAGATGGGGCTATCGGGAAGGCCACTGTTCCTGCTCCTCCACCTCCAGGGGGAGGCGGATGCTCGTTGGGCTCCGGAGGTGCCCTCCTCTCTTGGGTTTGGGCTTCTAGTGTCCTCCTGCTCTCCTCAGGATGCCATGGGGCTGAAGAGGCAGGGAAGGAAGAGGAGGAAGAGGAGGGCTCCAGAGACGAGGCAGAGGTGGAGGAGGCCTGATTGGTGCGCTCCCAGCGCTGAGAGTCATGGTTGAAGGTCAGTAGGTTGTGGCAGGCCCGGCAGCGGTTCAGATGGCCGCGGGAGGCCGGGGGAGTAACGTTGTCCAGGCTGTGGGAAGCAGGGGGAGGGGGAAGAGGAGGCTGGTAGTGGATGATGGTAGGGGTGGAGGAGGATGAAGATGAGGAAGGCCCTGCTCTGTCTGGGTCCATGTTATTATTCAGCAGCTCTTGGCTCGGCTCCTGGCTTCCATCTGTCATGCTGCCCCCTAATGGAGGCTCCAGGTCCTGCATACGGTCAAACTCCATGAAGTAGCGGCTCAAGTTGCACTGCAGCACGTTACGGAAAGAGGCTGTGTTGCTGCGAGAGCCGTCCCAGAAAGGGTGGTGACCGCTGCTTGTACCAGCAGCATCTCGGGCCCCTGGCTCTCCTTGTTGGGGGAAACCCCGTCCCTCAGTGGCAGACGTGTATACAGGGGAGTGAGAGGAACCGTCCTGCTGACGGAGCACTGACAGAAGGCTGATGGAGGACGAAGAGGTTCTTGGAGGCAGCATACCTGGACCAACCCCTCCCTCCCTCATGCTGAGGAGGTTGCGTGTCCAGTCAGGTCCCGGTCTGGAGCTGGAGTGCGGCTCTATGCTGCTCGGTGCAGTGGGATTAAGAGAAGTGCCGGCGCTGTAGTAGACTGAGGTAAAGGCTGAGGGTCGTTCAGTGGGCTGTCTGGGCTCCGTGCGGGCCGAAGAGAAAGTGGAAGCAGGGGGAGGCTGGGGGGCGTCAGATGATATCCGGGGATCAGAGGGGGTCATGGAGGACCCGTTGGCAGGTAGGGAAGGGTTCCGATTGACTGAGCAGCGACTACACAGACAAACCATGCCCAGGTGCTGAGTGCAGCCAGGGAAAGGTGGCCCGCGTTCAGGGCTGGGGAACTGGGGCAGAGGCAAGGGGGGAGATTCTCCAACATTGCTCCCATTGTCACTGAGAGGGCGCGGCTGCTCGCCTCCCACCTGAGCCCCAGGGGAGCGAGACGACAAGATGTGGAGGAAGTTGTGGAGTATCGGCGTGCGGCGAACCGGTTGGGTCGGCAGGAAGGAGCGCTGACGGAAGTGAGGCATCTCAACACTGTCCATGGGAACCTCTGAGTCCTCCTCATTCTGAAAGAGAAATAAACCACTCATATAAACAAATAAATCAATATGACATGAAGTATATGAAAAATGTAAAAATTAATGCAGCCATTCATTAATTTTGAAAATCCTAATACATTTATATTTCTCTTTTATTTGCTTCTGTTTTGCATTTATCTACTTTCAATCAACCACAATCAATCAATCAACCACAAAACTAAAATAAATGAATAAAAGTGAAGAGTGATAAAGGGAATACATTTAAAAACAAATTGAATTTTTTAAATATTAAATTGGAGAGCCTTAAAATAAAAGCAGAATAAAAAAATAGTAAATTAAAATGAAAATAGCAATTTACATCAAGTTAATCAATGCCTGCATTTATTTCAATATTACTTTAATGCATTTAATGGCATATTGAGTCGTTTATTAATGTATTTTTAATTATATTATATAATTATATACTGTATATAATATATTCAGGCAACCAGCAACTATATATGAGCCAGTGTAGGAACAGCACTGTAGAGTAAGATTCATTTTCCAAGAATGAGTTTTATAAGAATGATTGATTATGAAATCAATCATTCTTATAAAACTGTCTCAGCACAGTCCAGACTTCTTACCTGCTGATTGGACGGATTCACTATCGCTGTCAGCAGGTTGTGACCCAGGGGGTCAAACCTCACCAGCCTGAAATTACACAAGAAACACACAAAGATGTGATGATGGTTTTACAGTGACATCATTTATCACCAGAATCAGTAACTGAACGTGAGCAGGTTCTCTCCAGAGCTTTGAAGAGAAAACCTTGAAAACCACATGGAACCAGCTGGAGGACCAAGTTGTATATTTTTCACTCAGAGAAATATTTTAATTCTGTCCGTTGAGTTGTGTTCTTCTTATTTTGGAATGAAGGAAGGAAGCCCTGTCCATCACCACAGTGAGCAGTCAGACAGCTAAACCCACCGAACTCTCTCTGTCTCGCTGCCCGTCTTGACGACGGCGAAGGGCTCTGGCCGGCTCCAGTCCCAGAAGTGGAGCTCGTTGTTGGTGGCGATCAGGAGGAGCTGAGCGGTCGGGTGGAAGGCCAGAGAGGCGATGGCAACATTACTCTCTGTGAACCAACTCTCACTGCCGCCCTGCAGAAAGAACACAGGCTCCCATCAGTAACCTGAGCAGGTACGACAACAACTCGTATATATCCTCTACTCACAACTCAAACCTTCATTGTACACACTCAAATTATTTCTACACTAAAAGTGAAGATAAATCAAACAGAGAAAAACCTGAACAACATTAAGTGTAGAATGTATATAAAGATGATCAGCGTCTGTATATAAAGAGGATCAGTGACTGTATATAAAGATGATCAGTGACTGTATATAAAGATGATCAGTGACTGTATATAAAGAGGATCAGTGACTGTATATAAAGACCATCAGTGACTGTATATAAAGACCATCAGTGACTGTATATAAAGACGATCAGTGACTGTATATAAAGACCATCAGTGACTGTATATAAAGATGATCAGTGACTGTATATAAAGACCATCAGTGACTGTATATAAAGACCATCAGTGACTGTATATAAAGATGATCAGTGACTGTATATAAAGATGATCAGTGACTGTATATAAAGACCATCAGTGACTGTATATAAAGACCATCAGTGACTGTATATAAAGACGATCAGTGACTGTATATAAAGATGATCAGTGACTGTATATAAAGATGATCAGTGACTGTATATAAAGACCATCAGTGACTGTATATAAAGACCATCAGTGACTGTATATAAAGACCATCAGTGACTGTATATAAAGAGGATCAGTGACTGTATATAAAGAGGATCAGTGACTGTATATAAAGACCATCAGTGACTGCATATAAAGAGGATCAGTGACTGTATATAAAGAGGATCAGTGACTGTATATAAAGAGGATCAGTGACTGTATATAAAGACCATCAGTGACTGTATATAAAGATGATCAGTGACTGTATATAAAGACCATCAGTGACTGTATATAAAGACGATCAGTGACTGTATATAAAGATGATCAGTGACTGTATATAAAGAGGATCAGTGACTGTATATAAAGAGGATCAGTGACTGTATATAAAGACCATCAGTGACTGTATATAAAGATGATCAGTGACTGTATATAAAGATGATCAGTGACTGTATATAAAGATGATCAGTGACTGTATATAAAGACCATCAGTGACTGTATATAAAGAGGATCAGTGACTGTATATAAAGATGATCAGTGACTGTATATAAAGACCATCAGTGACTGTATATAAAGACCATCAGTGACTGTATATAAAGAGGATCAGTGACTGTATATAAAGAGGATCAGTGACTGTATATAAAGAGGATCAGTGACTGTATATAAAGAGGATCAGTGACTGTATATAAAGACCATCAGTGACTGTATATAAAGAGGATCAGTGACTGTATATAAAGAGGATCAGTGACTGTATATAAAGAGGATCAGTGACTGTATATAAAGATGATCAGTGACTGTATATAAAGAGGATCAGTGACTGTATATAAAGATGATCAGTGACTGTATATAAAGACCATCAGTGACTGTATATAAAGACGATCAGTGACTGTATATAAAGATGATCAGTGACTGTATATAAAGAGGATCAGTGACTGTATATAAAGACGATCAGTGACTGTATATAAAGAGGATCAGTGACTGTATATAAAGATGATCAGTGACTGTATATAAAGACGATCAGTGACTGTATATAAAGACGATCAGTGACTGTATATAAAGAGGATCAGTGACTGTATATAAAGATGATCAGTGACTGTATATAAAGAGGATCAGTGACTGTATATAAAGACCATCAGTGACTGTATATAAAGACGATCAGTGACTGTATATAAAGATGATCAGTGACTGTATATAAAGACGATCACTGACTGTATATAAAGACGATCAGTGACTGTATATAAAGAGGATCAGTGACTGTACGACTCAAACAGTTTTTACTGACGACACAAACACAGAAGATGAGCTTCACTTCCTGGTCCCAACAGAACCACATCCAGTGCCTCAGAGGGTCGTACTCACATGCAGGTCCCAGATGCGGACTTCGCCATCAAGGCACCCGGAGGCCACCAGGCCAGGTATTGTTGGGTGAAAGGTCACACACCAGGGGGTTCTACGATGGCCCACTAAGGAATGTAGGCACTTTCCAGTCTTCACCTCAGTTATGTAAATGTTGTGGTTGACATGTGTGGAAGCCATGAGGGTCCTTTAAGAAGCAGAGAGTTCACAGGGCTGTCATGTAAGAATCTCTCTGTCATCACCACTGATAAATAACTGAGCAGCCGGCAGGAAAACAAGGACAAAAATTCACATCAATAAATATTAGCTTTTCCAGCTACATGGAGCAAAATGTAACATGCAAAAATTCTGTGATTTGCATTTATTAAGAAGCCGGTTGACAATTTTAGTTGGACAATATTTCAGTGAACAGTTTCCTGTTGTAGCGGTGGTGGTGTTGGGGCTATAACAAGACAACTGAGCAGCAGCAGCTTGCTGGTTGAGTTAACAGAGAGGTGGTTTCTAATAGACTGGCAAATAAACAGCTGCGAATGCGAACTCTGTAGTTATAGTAAACATAAACACTTTCACGGGTAATGATGCACAGATACTTCTGAAAAGTTCAGAGGATTTCCTCACCTGTCGGGGCTGAAGGCCAGCAGGAACGTAGAGCGAGGGCTGTCCGGCAGTTCCACCTTCTGTTGGAGACACAAACACACCTATTCTCAGATTGAACTTCTTGAGGAGATAAACCGCCTCACAGGATTATTAATAATAAAGAAGTTTGACAATGATCCCTTAAAATGAAGAACTATAATATCACAGGTGACAACCTTCAACTGGACGGGTTAGACTAACTAAGAACTGCGCAAGAAACTCTTCTTCACACCTTGTTTGTTTCAGCCCTTCCAGTTTAGTCTGAAACTGAATATCAGGTGTGAAAGGTTCCTCAGACAGGGTCCAGACCAACAGTCCAAAATTTAGTCCGACCAAAAGAGGTGGTCTGGGTTTGGATCAAACTGAACCATGTGTTCGTTTACAGCGTGAAATATCTGACAGGTTTTCTCATAAATTACTTCAAAAACGTATTGCAAATGAGTGGCTCCAACTAAATGCCAGTAAGACCAAAGTAGTTCTGTTGGGTCCGTCCTCTTCCATCACTTAGGGCCCCTGGTGCCTCACCTCCATGTCCAGGCAGCAACTATTTTTCTCATCTTTGATCCAGCCTTAGAATTTGACAAACATTAACACTGTTGTGAAGGCTGCCTTTTTTATCTCAGAAATATAGCCAAACTCAAATCACTCCACTCTTTTTAGATTTGCAGATCGTCCCCACTGCCTCTCGATTGGACTACTGCTATGTCCTCCTTTAGGCACCAGCCAGTCATCACTGTCTCCCTTGCAACTGGTGCAGAATGCTGCTGCTAGACTCTCACTGGAATTAGAAAGAGGGACAGTATCTCACCTGCTCTTGCTACCGAATAGGTAGAGGATTGAGTTCTTCTAATTGTTTTTAAAGCTTTACATGGCCTGGTGCCCCAGTAAATTTCTGAGCTTCTCTGCCCCCTTCCACCCCCAGATCTCCTCGATCATCAGACTAACTGCTCCTGGGCCTCGGTCAAGGCGAGGCTTAGCTATGGGTGCTCCAGCGTTCGCCAGTTTAAGGTTGAGACTTAAGACGAGACTGAAGACCCACCTGTTCTCTCTGGCTTTTGACTGCCCTTGACTGAGTCTTGTCTTATTATTTATTTACTTGTTTTTTTTTAGCCTGTTTAGTCAACTTGTATGCCAAACGGTTTGATTTGTGAACTCATCTTAAACTTATCAGGTGGCTTTTACTATTCTATGATTTGTTTTTATCTCCTTATTCTATTATTTTATTGTACAGCACTTTGGTCAAACTTGATTATTATATTACTTTATTATTCTCATAACTAATTTTCTGTCCGTCCACTAATCAAAATTGCAAATATACACAGTGTTTACTTTATTAGGTTCACCTGTGAAGTCCAATACAATCCAACAGTTGACTGTTATGATGCCTGTAATGTTTCTTGTTTCACTGGCTAAAATGAGCTCGATTTTTTACATCCCCCAAAGCATCCATATAAAAGTTTTTCTATGTTGTTTCTTTTGAAGTATTTTATTCATCTCATATGGAAATAAATGTTTTTATTGTAGTAACACTTTAATTCCCAGTTCTCTGTACCTGACTCTGCCATTTCATCCAGCGGACTTTCTCCTCCACCAGTAGCTGCAGGAGACGCTGCGAGCCGAAGGTCTGGGAGCCTCGCTCCCGGTTGGACAAGATCCGGACCGAGTTCTTCTGAAGGGACGCCATGTTGCTACCGGGGGCCCTTGCTGATTGGCGGCTCACTCCCACTGCTGCAAGTCCGTCGCCATGCAGAGTTTAGGCTGAGAGGGCAAAGCAGTTGTTCAGAGTACAGGACAGGAAGTTGGACTCAATGTCCCAACCATGAGCCACATCCAATAATAAAGTCAACACAAAAAAAACATGAGAAAACAGTCCCAAGAAATGATATAAATCTGACATTGATGTTCAGAGAGGAAAAGAAGAACTGAGGGAGAGCTCCGACTGTTTCTACCACAATCACACTTTAAATAATTAAGATTATCTTCGTCAATTCATTTCTCAGTTATTTCCCCCAAGAGTCTCAACTCAGTGGCGTGTGTTTGAGAATCACTTCCACACGAAGTTCATTATTAAATGACGAACATACACCACAGGGTCATGTGACTGATATATCGGTCGGTAGTTTGAGATTTCAGTATCTCATAAATGAGAATTAACTGTTTGTATGTACAGTTAGTTTTATTGAGCCGCTTTGTTTTTATTTGCTGGTGCTGTGTTTGATTGTGTGTAAAACGACATCTTGTTCATCATCTCTCCTACAAGAGTCAGAGTTTCACTACAAACAAAGATATAAACTGTAAAATCTGAACGTATAAAACCATCAGCGAAAGTTACAAAATAAATAAGCACGGTTGTTTCTGTGGAATCCAGTTCATTCAGTCTGTAATCTACATATATTATAATATATAATCTACATCCTGTTAGTTTGTTGAGTTTGATATTTAAATGAGTTCCAGTGCAGTTAAGAAGAGAGATTTTCTTCTATCTGATACAATCTGATCATCGTTGAACGGACTCTTAGACACAGAGGTTTTACGCTGTGGATGAATTAAAGTGCTCGTCATCATTTCATTCACTTTTGTGTTGTGGCTTAAGCTGAGTAACACACTGCTATTGATCCACTGTTGTGTTACTGCTGCATCTTGTTCTTAGGAATGTTAAACAGCATATATTCTGTTTGAATTTATTCTATTTCTATTCTGAATATTAATCTGATTATGGTGTTACGTGAGTTAATATTCCATTCATGTTCCTGTTTACATATTATTGAGTCTGATTATGATTCACGTCAACATTAAGTCCAGTACGTCATAAGTTTGATGTTTCCCTCATAAATTTAAAACTAACCTGAAATAGTTTTTCATGCTTGATGCTGTCCTTCACCTTCTGAGTGTTTTGTCTCCAATTTTACGAGAGCTTAAATTTATATTTCATCTTGTTTACACTGGAACTAACTGTCATATTTCAATTTCATAAAATGCTGTGGAAACTCCAACAGGACGTTATAATGTGATTAAGACTTAAACATGTTGACATGATGAGACCGAGGTGAGAATACTCCACATCTGATTATTGATTATCTGACTGACGATGTTTCCATGGACACCACCAATCTGATTAACCTTATTCTGAATAAAACCTTCACCTGATTATGATGTTTACATGGGTTCTAAAATAATATTCTATTCATATAACTGTTTACATGTTACAGTTTGAACATGGCTCAGGTCATTATGTTCACTGCTCCATATCAATCATCAAATTGTGTAACGTTATTCCAGTTTTAACCTGAAATAGTTTTACATATGACGCTGCTGTTTTTACAATTTTGATAATTTTGATACTTCACATGTCTTAATATGATTATTGCTTATGAAATTATTCAGGTTCAGGTAATCAGGACAGTGTCTTATGCAGATTATTGTCTTCTGGTTATCGACGTCCATGTAAACGTCTCTAGATTCTCCAAAATAAGTCAGCCACATAGATCCATCCCTTCAAAATAAAATGTTCACATCAGCCCTGAACACACATTTATACCTGAGAGAGACTGACTGAGCCATTCACAGTCAAAACAATATAAGTTCACGTGTTTATATGAAAATATAGTTATATCTGTTAGATTCAAGTCGAGAGACTGAACAATATGAGTTCACATGTTTATATCGAGATGAACAGTTTTATCTATTAAATTAACATGTTTATATTGAGATGAACAGTTTTATCTATTAAATTAACATGTTTATATCGAGATGAACAGTTTTATCTGTTAGATTCACATGTTTATATCGAGATGAACAGTTTTATCTGTTAGATTCACATGTTTATATCGAGATGAACAGTTTTATATGTTAGATTCACATGTTTATATCGAGATGAACAGTTTTATCTGTTAGATTCACATGTTTATATCGAGATGAACAGTTTTATCTGTTAGATTCACATGTTTATATCGAGATGAACAGTTTTATATGTTAGATTCACATGTTTATATCGAGATGAACAGTTTTATATGTTAGATTCACATGTTTATATCGAGATGAACAGTTTTATATGTTAGATTCACATGTTTATATCGAGATGAACAGTTTTATATGTTAGATTCACATGTTTATATCGAGATGAACAGTTTTATATGTTAGATTAACATGTTTATATCGAGATGAACAGTTTTATCTGTTAGATTAACATGTTTATATCGAGATGAACAGTTTTATATGTTAGATTCACATGTTTATATCGAGATGAACAGTTTTATCTGTTAGATTCACATGTTTATATCGAGATGAACAGTTTTATCTGTTAGATTCACATGTTTATATCGAGATGAACAGTTTTATATGTTAGATTCACATGTTTATATCGAGATGAACAGTTTTATCTGTTAGATTCACATGTTTATATCGAGATGAACAGTTTTATCTGTTAGATTAACATGTTTATATCGAGATGAACAGTTTTATCTGTTAGATTCACATGTTTATATCGAGATGAACAGTTTTATATGTTAGATTCACATGTTTATATCGAGATGAACAGTTTTATCTGTTAGATTAACATGTTTATATCGAGATGAACAGTTTTATATGTTAGATTCACATGTTTATATCGAGATGAACAGTTTTATATGTTAGATTCACATGTTTATATCGAGATGAACAGTTTTATATGTTAGATTAACATGTTTATATCGAGATGAACAGTTTTATCTGTTAGATTAACATGTTTATATCGAGATGAACAGTTTTATATGTTAGATTCACATGTTTATATCGAGATGAACAGTTGTATCTGTTAGATTAACATGTTTATATCGAGATGAACAGTTTTATATGTTAGATTCACATGTTTATATCGAGATGAACAGTTTTATCTGTTAGATTCACATGTTTATATCGAGATGAACAGTTTTATATGTTAGATTAACATGTTTATATCGAGATGAACAGTTTTATATGTTAGATTCACATGTTTATATCGAGATGAACAGTTTTATCTGTTAGATTCACATGTTTATATCGAGATGAACAGTTTTATCTGTTAGATTAACATGTTTATATCGAGATGAACAGTTTTATATGTTAGATTCACATGTTTATATCGAGATGAATAGTTTTATCTGTTAGATTCACATGTTTATATCGAGATGAACAGTTTTATCTGTTAGATTCACATGTTTATATCGAGATGAACAGTTTTATATGTTAGATTAACATGTTTATATCGAGACGAACAGTTTTATATGTTAGATTAACATGTTTATATCGAGATGAATAGTTTTATCTGTTAGATTCACATGTTTATATCGAGACGAACAGTTTTATATGTTAGATTCACATGTTTATATCGAGATGAATAGTTTTATCTGTTAGATTCACATGTTTATATCGAGATGAACAGTTTTATATGTTAGATTAACATGTTTATATCGAGACGAACAGTTTTATGTTAGATTAACATGTTTATATCGAGACGAACAGTTTTATGTTAGATTAACATGTTTATATCGAGACGAACAGTTTTATATGTTAGATTCACATGTTTATATCGAGACGAACAGTTTGATATGTTAGATTAACATGTTTATATCGAGATGAACAGTTTTATATGTTAGATTCACATGTTTATATCGAGACGAACAGTTTGATATGTTAGATTAACATGTTTATATCGAGATGAACAGTTTGATATGTTAGATTAACATGTTTATATCGAGATGAACAGTTTTATATGTTAGATTAACATGTTTATATCGAGATGAACAGTTTTATCTGTTAGATTAACATGTTTATATCGAGATGAACAGTTTGATATGTTAGATTAACATGTTTATATCGAGATGAACAGTTTTATATGTTAGATTAACATGTTTATATCGAGATGAACAGTTTTATATGTTAGATTAACATGTTTATATCGAGATGAACAGTTTTATATGTTAGATTAACATGTTTATATCGAGATGAACAGTTTTATATGTTAGATTAACATGTTTATATCGAGATGAACAGTTTTATATGTTAGATTAACATGTTTATATCGAGATGAACAGTTTTATATGTTAGATTCACATGTTTATATCGAGATGAACAGTTTTATATGTTAGATTCACATGTTTATATCGAGATGAACAGTTTTATCTGTTAGATTCACATGTTTATATCGAGATGAACAGTTTTATATGTTAGATTCACATGTTTATATCGAGATGAACAGTTTTATCTGTTAGATTCACATGTTTATATCGAGATGAACAGTTTTATATGTTAGATTCACATGTTTATATCGAGATGAACAGTTTTATCTGTTAGATTCACATGTTTAGATTCACACACAGTGACAGTGTGAAGTGAAACTAACAAACTACAGCTCAGTGTGAACAGAAGCGTTAACGAGCTGTTTACAGTTTCATGAGGAGATGTTAGCCGTTAGCCGCGAAGCTACATTACCTCTGTCCGGATACAGCCGGCAGACCGAGGACATTAAAAACTCAAGCTCCGGATTCTTTAGACGGTTTGAATGAGTCTGACATGAACGTCCACAGAGACTCATCCTTACAACAGCTGTATTATAACCACACTAGTGTCAGAGGAGGGAAGAGAAGCGGGTGTGCGGCCTACCTTCCTTTATCCTGTCGCTCCCTGGCTGGGCCATCACAGGCGAGCTAACAGGCTAACAGCAGCTAGGCTAGCTTATCAGCTAGCTCGGCCAAATACGGAAAATGTGGCCGCTGCAAATACCGAAGTGACCGCTGCTAACATCTGTGTTTGACGGTGAATCTGAGGAACAACGTCCGCGGACACCAGCGACCAACATCCAGAGAAGAGAGGAGCAGAACAGGAAGCGTTTCTACGGCTTTGATCTTTGATTAGCTGCCCGACGACAACTGCTATTGCGCAAGTAGCCAGCGGCTAGCTAGCCACAGGCTGATCAGCAGATCACCGATCCACCGATCCCCGATCAGAGCTCATCGAACCTGCTCTGACGAAACAGAAGAACAGACGTCACCTTGTGACGTCCCGACGAACAACACAATTAAGATCATATTTTAAAACACTTTATTCTAGATTTTTTTTTAAACTGGGAAATAATATAAATTTCACCAGCAAGAGGAAACTCGTGCATCGATTAGAAACCCTGTCAATAATTGATGTTATTAACCAGATATTTTAATGAAATGTTTTTATTATCGAGGAAAACAAAGAAACTGCAAAGAAGATCTGTGACTCGGGTACAACCACAGGTTTGTATGATCAAATCAAACTAATCACCATAATAATTATAATGATAAACATATCCTAACAATGCTCTAAAGTACTTTGCACAAAACAAACAATGGAACATGAGCAGAGAAAATAAACAATACATTAGAAAGAAATATATCGTTGAACTAGAACATCACTCAGAAGAGTTCACGCCTCCACAGTCCCTTCAAATCAGAAATATACGTCTGTTTACATCATGAATAAACCTCTGAGAAATCAGTGAAAATAAGAAAACATCTCACAATATTAAAGAAAGAGATACAAATTAAATCTACTGACCCATAATACACTTCTCAGCAAATCAAACAAACACAGATGGAACACAGCCTCCGTTGGGGAGTAAGACTTGTCAGTGTAATACATTAGAAACCAAATAAAGAACCACATGACCACAAGCTTTAATAAAAAGAGGGATTTAAAAGAAGCTGGAGACTGAGTTTGTCTGAGATCGATGTGCAGTGAGTTGATGGGTCACCTGTAAGACCTGCAGTGACCAGCAGCATCCGTCCACTGGTCTCAGTGGTCGAGAGACGGAGCAGGTCAATAAGTCTGAAGGTGTTTGGATGCGAGGCCATTTAAAAGTGAGCAGTAAGATTCAAACAGAGCAGGAGCTGTGAGGAGACAGCTACAGAGCTGATGTAAGGAGGAGCTGCAGCATTTTGGATCAGTGGATGGAGCTCTGCTCTATAAGGTGAGAAGATATAAAAGCATGTACACATTTTTTTAAATCAGCAAATAAACAGGACTAAACAACGTTCTTCACTCAAAACTGAGGTTTGAGTGAAACATCACAAGATGAAGAACAGTCTGACGTTTGTCCACAGCAGCAGAGAACAGGACAGGACGTCCCTGAACTTAAAGAAACTGTGGAGGACACATCCAGCGGAGATTCATTAGATAGTGTGTGTGTGTGTATATATATATATATACTTTGAGTCACCTGCATGAGAGGGAGTTGACAAACAAACAAACATGAGTTGAAGGACTTGTTTGAATATCAATCTGCATTCTTGTTCTAACTGAAGTACAGAAAAACAACTTCAAGTACCAAAAGTAAAAGTACTCACAATGTGAATATGATATTATTATTATTAGATTATAATCATTAGTGTATTAATGTGTTCATCACGTTAATGTTGCTGGAACTGATTCAATCTGCCGATGTCTTTTATCC
Source organism: Hippoglossus stenolepis (assembly GCF_022539355.2). Classification (NCBI taxonomy): domain Eukaryota; kingdom Metazoa; phylum Chordata; class Actinopteri; order Pleuronectiformes; family Pleuronectidae; genus Hippoglossus; species Hippoglossus stenolepis. Next base: position 28,651,417 of record NC_061487.1, read on the forward strand.
CATTCACTTTTATTTTGTGTCTCTTCCTCTCACACCGTTTTGACTTTCTTTTGAACCAGCCTTTGTGGTTTTTCTCTTGAGAGGGACAGAACCGACAGAAGGAAGAAGGGAATCCACTGAGCATCAGCAGCTTCTGGAGGCAGATGTTCTAAAGAGAACAGAGGACGGTTCCTCCGACACAACCACAGCAGAACGTCTTAAAGAAAACACAGCCCCCTCAGTTACTGTTCAGTCACATGATGTCAATAGATAAACTGTGTTTATGTAATGTTACACTTCTGCTCTTAGTGAGCTCATTAACTGTGAACTCTTCATTCTCTGCAGACGTTAACGTTCACACACTTTTCTTCTAAAGAACCTGAACGTGCTGCTGAGGTGAATGAGTCAACTACACAGATTCATGATATAAACCACAGCAGTGTATATATCTGTCCAACACACACACACACACACACACACACAGACACACAGACACACACAGACACACAGATACAGATACACATATAAACACACACAGACACACACACACTCACAGCAGCAGCCTCCTCAGAAGTTCTCCTTGTAGAAGTTGAAGCCGAAGTGTTCACACTGAGCCTTGATGAGTTTAGCCAGAGCCGGAGAGCCGCAGTAAAACACGTGGACCTTCCCCTTGTTCTCCTCGGACACTTTCTGAAACACCTGACACACAACTTGTTTCTCAGCAGGGGAAAATGAAACATTAACGTCGTCATGTGTGATGATTAGCAGATGATTTTCTCTTTTATTTCTCTAAAACTGTTTTCAGGGTAATAATAATGATAAGGGCCGACGCCTCCTGCTGCTCTACAGGCTCCGCCCCTCGCCTGGATGTTCCCACATGTTCCTGTTTGAACGAGTCGGACCCAACAACCTGCTGCTGCTGCTTCACAAACACTAACTACACAACATGTCAGGAACAACCTGCTGCTGCTGCTTCACAAACACTAACTACACAACATGTCAGGAACAACCTGCTGCTGCTGCTTCACAAACACTAACTACACAACATGTCAGGACCACATTTCCCAGAGTTCAACAGCAGCTCAACGTCTGAGATGATGCGATGAGTCACAGATATTTTACTGATTTAAAGATCAAATAACTGATGAATGAAAATAAATCCTGGGATGAATTGTAATGTATTGTGTTATTATTGATGGTGATATCAGACGTTAGGTGTGAGAAGTGTTGAATAATTCAGTATCTTGATGTGACTCCGCTCACCTTCCCCCACTCAGGTCTCCCAGGTTGGGTTCTGGTCCTCAGCCCAGTGATGGAGTCTCTCTTCTCCTTCTTGGCCAGGAGGTCCAGTGCCATCTGCAGGCCGATGGCCTTCATGTCATTCTTACTGAGCGCTGACGTCATGTACATGTGCATCTCCAGGAATCGTCCTGTAAGGACACAGGAATGATTCTCTCTCTGTCTCTTTCTCTGTGTTGTCTAATGTCTCTCGCTCACCTTCCGGCTCCTCGTCAGCCTGGTCCATCTCCAGTTTGGTCAGTAAACTAACAAACCATTCAAATGACTTCTGGTCTCTGTTGATCCAGATGAAGTCGACCTGCAGGATCCAAACAGACTCATCAGACTGATCCACATGTTACACAGCACATGACTCGTGTGCGTTGTTTTCTTACTTTGCGTAGCTTCATGTCGCTGTCTTTAATGTTTTCACACCACGAGTAGTTACAGTTGGGACAGTTCTGTTTCCTGCGTCTGTATCTGCATCAAACAAACATGCCACCAGGTTGTGATCAGGTGACGCATGAACATCATTCAACTGTTCATTTGCTTCTTCTTCAGATGTGTTTGTCTACTCTGACCCCTGACCCCTGACCCCTGACCTCTTTCTGAGGCTACATCCAAACTTTTTCAAACATAACGTATCAGTTTTAATCTCCACACCAACACACCTGAAAACACATATCACATGACTGCTCTCGTACACTGACCATGCGTGTGTCGGTGTAAACAGATTAAATAACATCTGGGGGTTATTCCATCAAAGTGGCTAAATGCTAATCCTGGTCTACTTTGATGATTCTGGTTTATTTCGATGAGAGAGAGCTGTTCCATGGCTGCTCACTCACCATGGTAACTTATACTGTAGAGCTAGCCTGCTCCGCACCAGGATTACGGTCGAGCTATGTTCATCTGTGTCTCAAAGAAAGTCAGACGGCTGGGAGATGTAGTTTCCTGTGTCAGTGAGTGAAGCTGGGGGAAGTGACCAGTGTGACAGGAGGAGGAGCCTCTCACCGATACATGATGCTCTGCAGGATGGAAGCGAAGGGTGTGATGCCGATGCCGGCGCCGATCAAGACAGCGTGCTCAGAGGCAAAGATCTGTCTGGTCGGAGTCCCATACGGTCCATCTACATAACACTGACACACAAAGTAGACACTCACACATCTGTATGTGAGTACAGATGTTCTACATCATCGTCGTCATTACAGTTTTTTGTATAAATGTTTCATCCTCTCGGCCTGAAGGTCAGTGAGTCACGATGGCTCCGCCTCTCTTGTCGTGTGTCAGATGACTTACATTTGATTTGTAGCTGGTGGAGAAATCTGATTGGTGACAGATTTACAGTCTGATCACCTGCTGTCAACAGTGTCCTTCTCTGATCCTACCACTAGGTGTCAGCAGAGTGAACAGACGTTATTTCCGTACCTTGATGTTGCAGAACCGGTGATTTTCACCAAACTTGGCAGAAATCTGCAGATTGAGGAGAGAATCAGTTGAGTTCAGACTAAATGCAGAAGTGACGATTGTTAGAAAACTGATGAGCAGTTACTTCTCTGAGGGGAGGGGCCTCTCCTCTCTCTGCCGGCCCAAGCTCGTCAGGAAGAGACTCCGTCGGCCCCTGAGCTACAGAGAGCGACACCGGGGCCCCGGCGGCCCGGGAGCCATTCTGTCGGTACATGGTCAGCTCGATGGCTTCGTCCTCATTAGACGCCACAGCTTGGTTCCAGTCCGTGGAGCTGAACAAGTCGTCCTGCAGAGAGAGCAGATGTTTGAGCAGCGGCGACGGGGCCACAGCGACTCGGTCAGACGAGCTCAGACCTGGGCCCTCAGCTGCCTGCGGTTCCTCAGGCTCGTCGCCAGCCTCTTGGGACTGAGCGTCTCGCTCTCTGGTCGTCTGAAGTACTCGTACAGGCGGTTCGTCCACTGGCCCATCGAACGGATGTGCAGCCACAGAGCGTCTGAGGGCAAAGGTCACCAGCACTCATTTCTCCACCGGTGAGAAGGTGTCACATGATTGTGTTGTTGTGTTATTGTGTTGGTGTGTTATTGTGTTGTTGTTTATTGTGTTGTTTATTGTGTTGTTGTGTTATTGTGTTGGTGTATTATTGTGTTGTTGTATTATTGTGTTGTTGTGTTATTGTGTTGTTGTATTATTGTGTTGTTGTATTATTGTGTTGTTGTTATTGTGTTGTTGTATTATTATGTTGTTGTGTTATTGTGTTGGTGTATTATTATGTTGTTGTGTTATTGTGTGTGTATTATTATTTGTTTTGTTGTTTTATTGTGTGTTGTGTTTGTGTTGTTGTATTATTGTGTTGTTGTTTTTGTATTATTGTGTTGTTGTATTATTGTGTTGTTGTATTATTGTGTTGTTGTGTTATTGTGTTGTTGTATTATTGTGTTGTTGTATTATTATGTTGTTGTGTTATTGTGTTGGTGTATTATTGTGTTGTTGTGTTATTGTGTTGTTGTATTATGTTGTTTGTTTGTTTGTTTTTGTTGTATTATTGTGTTGTTGTGTTATTGTGTTGTTGTGTTATTGTGTGTGTATTATTGTGTTGTTGTGTTATTGTGTTGTTGTGTTATTGTGTTGTTGTGTTATTGTGTGTGTATTGTGTTGTGTATTATTGTGTTGTTGTTATTATTGTGTTGTTGTTTATTGTGTTGTTGTGTTATTGTTGTTGTGTTATTGTGTTGTTGTGTATTGTGTTGGTTTATTGTGTTGTTGTATTATTATGTTGTTGTGTTATTGTGTTGGTGTATTATTTGTTGTTTATTGTTTTATTATTGTGTTGTTTTATTATTATTTGTTGTATTATTGTGTATTATTATGTTGTTGTATTATTGTGTTGGTGTATTATTGTGTTGTTGTGTTATTGTGTTGTGTATTATTGTTGTTGTTTATTGTGTTGTTGTATTTTGTTGTGTTATTGTGTTGTTGTATTATTGTGTTGTTGTATTGTGTATTATTGTGTTGTTGTATTATTGTGTTGTTGTATTATTGTGTTGTTGTGTTATTGTGTTGTTGTATTATTGTGTTGTTGTATTATTGTGTTGTTGTATTATTATGTTGTTGTGTTATTGTGTTGTTATTATGTTGTTTGTTATTGTTTGTATTATTATGTTGTTGATTATTGTGTGTGTATTATTGTGTTGTTGTTATTGTGTTGTTGTATTATTGTGTTGTTGTATTATTGTGTTGTTGTATTATTGTGTTGTTGTGTTATTGTGTTGTTGTATTGTGTTGTTGTATTATTATGTTGTTGTGTTATTGTGTTGGTGTATTATTGTGTTGTTGTGTTATTGTGTTGTTGTATTATTGTGTTGTTGTATTATTGTTGTTGTGTTATTGTGTTGGTGTATTATTATGTTGTTGTATTATTGTGTTGTTGTGTTATTGTGTTGTTGTGTTATTGTGTTGGTGTATTATTGTGTTGTTGTATTATTATGTTGTTGTATTATTGTGTTGTTGTATTATTGTGTTGTTGTGTTATTGTGTTGGTGTATTATTGTGTTGTTGTGTTATTGTGTTGTTTTATTATTATGTTGTTGTATTATTGTGTGGTTGTATTATTATGTTGTTGTATTATTGTGTTGGTGTATTATTGTGTTGTTGTGTTATTGTGTTGTTGTATTATTGTGTTGTTGTATTATTGTGTTGTTGTGTTATTGTGTTGTGTATTATTATGTTGTTGTATTATTGTGTTGTTGTATTATTATGTTGTTGTATTATTGTGTTGGTGTATTATTGTGTTGTTGTATTATTGTGTTGTTGTATTATTGTGTTGTTGTGTTATTGTGTTGTTGTATTATTGTGTTGTTGTATTATTGTGTTGTTGTATTATTGTGTTGTTGTATTATTGTGTTGTTGTATTATTGTGTTGTTGTATTATTGTGTTGTTGTGTTATTGTGTTGTTGTATTATTGTGTTGTTGTATTATTGTGTTGTTGTGTTATTGTGTTGGTGTATTATTGTGTTGTTGTGTTATTGTGTTGTTGTATTATTGTGTTGTTGTATTATTATGTTGTTGTGTTATTGTGTTGTTGTATTATTATGTTGTTGTATTATTGTGTTGTTGTATTATTGTGTTGTTGTGTTATTGTGTTGTTGTATTATTATGTTGTTGTATTATTGTGTTGGTGTATTATTGTGTTGTTGTGTTATTGTGTTGGTGTATTATTATGTTGTTGTGTTATTGTGTTGGTGTATTATTGTGTTGTTGTGTTAGTGTATTATTGTGTTGTGTTGTTGTATTATTGTGTTGTGTGTTATTGTGTTGGTGTATTATTGTGTTGTTGTGTTAGTGTATTATTGTGTTGTGTTGTTGTATTATTGTGTTGTTGTGTTGGTGTATTATTGTGTTGTGTTGTTGTATTATTGTGTTGTTGTGTTGTTGTATTATTGTGTTGTTGTACTATTGTGTTATTAGTGTGTCTGTGAAACATGATGTTAAGATAAACTTTGTTTCAGCTGCTGCTCAAAGTGTGAAGTCAGACTCCGCCCCCTGTGTGTGATTGGCTGAGGACCTACCCGACTGCTCTGGCGCGCTGCTGATGGTGAACGGGTGCCACTCGTACTTGGCGATGACGGGAATGTTGACGTAGACGTAATCTCCAGGTTTGAAATGAAAGAACTGAGGACGTTTGATGACCAGGTGAGTCACCCACACACACACACACACACACACACACACACACACACACACACACACACACACACACACACACACACACACACAGGTTGAAAAATACAAGAAATCTTCTTTAAATATATGAATAATTGTAAAAGTTGCTGAAAGTGAAATAAGAAAGAAAAATATAGAAAACATTTTATAAAATGGACGAACCTCGTCTGTACATCGTGTGATTTTAATGATAATACATTTTATAAAATGAATATTCATCAGTGGGAATTTAAAAAATGAAATGGTAAATCTGAGCTGATCTGACCTCTGACCTCTGACCTGTGAATAATAAGTGGTTTGTGTTTGGCACCTTGGACGGCAGCAGGATGACCTCCACGATGTAGAGACCTCCCATACGAGAAACTGCGATTCCCACTATCTTCTCGAGCACGAAAACCAGACCCGGGACCACAAACCACTTCCAGAAGTTTGCACAGTGAACCATGAGCAGAGACCACACCCACACGTAGGACAGGTGAGACAAGTAGAACACCTGCGGCAAAACCACCTTTCAGCTCATGGTCATTTCTATTGTACATATCAGGACTCAGATGTATACAAGTATAAGTATATACAAGTAAACCTCACACAAGGTGAAGTGTGTGTTTCCTACACAACACAAAACTGAAATCATCTCATGGAAGTAGGAGAAGAAAACAGAGACGAGGATGAAAGTGTGGAAGAAAATGAAATATATGTTTTTATAAAAGAAGACAAGAAAATCTCAACTGTAAAAGTTGAAAGTTATATTATAATGATATGTTGTCGTCCTGGTGATAAAGACGTGAGCTTTAAACTTCTGTGACCTTCAGAAACCACGTGTTCTTACTTCAAAGTGTCCGCTGCGTCGTACGAAGGTGCTGGAGCAGAGAACCATGAGGCAGATCACCACCTGTAGAACCACACCGGTCACCGAGGCCGTCCCCTTCACCCACCCGACCCCCGGCCGGGTGGTGAGCAGGTACTCCCACAAACTGAAGCCACTGCTCTGGGACAGATGGACTGAGAGAGGAGCAGAAGCACGAGGTCTTAATTAACATTAACATGTTGTTAACATGTAGTTAAGCATGTAATTAAACATGACACATGTCATTAAACACATGTTAATGAAGGTGTGGTGTGCTGGTACCGAAGTTGAAGACGTGTGCGGTGGTGTGAACCAGCGTGTAGCAGAGGATGGAGTAACCCACGATCTGATGCAGTAAGATGTTCTGGTCCAGAGGAAGAACCCTCAGCAGCCACGTGGTCCTCAGCCACGTCAAGCAGCGCCGCAGCATCAGCACCTGCTCACTCAGCAAGAACCAAGAACCAGGAACCAAGAACCAGGAACCAGGAACCAAGAACCAGGAACCAGGAACCAAGAACCAGGAACCAAGAACCCATCAGTCCGTTGACGTCACAGATGATTTCATGAAACACAAAAGTGGAAAACGTTCTGATGATCAATAAACATTTTATTAAAATACTTAAAGAATTAATATTGACTGAAGATGAAATAAAATGAATAATGAAATAATCTGAATGAATCTGACTTGATGAAATCTGATTTAGACATTTGGATTCCTCCACAGTAAACAGTGGGTTGATATGCAACCAGCTTTCGACACTAACGTGTGAAGAGTTGAACTGAAAAAGTAACTAGTAACTGTAGAAGTAATGTAACGATAGTAATGGAGTACTGAAGCTCTGATGATGTCATACCATGACAAAGGTGCAGTTAAAGTTGAGACACTGTCCGCAGCCCTTGGCAACCATCAACCACGCCCCCCCCTGGCTGTGCTGCAGCATGGCGCCGACGAACAGCGTCAGACTGAGGCCGGCGTAGACGCAGAGAAAGAACAGCTTCCGACTGTTGTTCTGCCAGTACGCCCTCGTCAGGTAACGAGGGGTATGACGACGCTTCTTCTCTTCCACGTCAGGAGGTTTCAACCAGTTAGCAGCACTGAGGGGGAGGAGGGGAAATACTGGCCGTCAAATATATAAGTACATATACAGATCAATGACTGTATGTATAGACAGTAACTGTATATATATATATGTATGTGTGTGTGTTTTCTGACCTGATGGTGAGGTTCTCCATCACCTCTGGAAAAGTCTCCAGCTCAGCCTTCAGCTCCTCGAAGGTGATGGCGCCGCTGTTGTCTTTATCAGCTGACTCGAACAGCGCCAGCGTCAGGTCGTCCAGTTTCTCCTCCGGCAGAGAGATGGCGCTCTCGCGCAGACACGACTTTAGAACTGTTCTGAGCTCATCTGGGTCGATGGAGCCGCTGCCTGAGAACAGAAACAACCTGAAAGTTTAAAACCAATAAACAAGGCATGCTGGGTAGTGATAAAACATCAACAGGTTCATCGGATGGAGCGTGTGTATATACAGGTATGTGTGTATATGTGTGTGTGTGTGTGTATATTTATGTGTATTTATGTGTGTGTGTGTAGGAACTGACCGTCCACGTCGTAAACCTGAAACAGGAACTTGAGCTTGTCGGTCTCGCTGCCGTGGATCAGCAGGTCCAGAGCTTTGAGCAGCTCGTCCAGACTGATGGAGCTGCTGCCGTCCGAGTCGAACAGAGCGAAGAAACGCTCGGCGAAGAACGACTGCACACACGCACACACACACACACGCACACACACACACACACGACATCAGATACCAGAGGTCAGAGGTCAAATATCAAGCCGAGGCCTCCGGAGGTCAGAGGTCAAACTCACTTCTTTGACCTTCAGAGCCGTTTTGAACTCATCCAGGTCGATTTCCTTGTTGTCTCCTGCGATGCTCTCGAACTGTCTGGTGACCCACTCCAGCCAGCGAGCGTCCTCGTCCAGACTCATGATGAGCAGCTCTGCTGGAGAACAACACATATTTACATGTTTCTTTATCTCAACGTAAACTGTTTGTGGTCAAGTTCCTCAAAGTGTCTATCATCCTGTCTCTTCTGGAACATTTAAAACAAAACAATCCATTCTCTGGTAGAATAATTAGGGATGCACGATATAACACTGTGTTTGTTGTGTTAACAATGGAATATTAATTCATCCATATTTGCAATTTTACGCTCAGGTGTGCATAAACCATAAACAACAGGCTATGAACTTCTTTTTAAGAAACCGAAAACTATTATCGTTATCGGACATGCGAAGCATGAAATTATCGGTGATCGGTATCGGCCAGAAAAATTATTGTTATTATCGTGCATCCCTTAGAATAATTAAACTAATTATCGTTTTATTTGGTCAGAAGAACAAAGACGTTAAAAAATAAACCAAACAAATCACTTGAACAGAAGTGTCACATTAATAACTGCTGTTGTTTGAGTCACCTGATAAATCAGGTGCTAGATTTAAATCTGGTTTGAATCAGGTTTGAATCAGGTTTGAATCAGGTTTAAATCAGGTTTGAATCAGGTTTAAATCAGGTTTGAATCAGGTTTAAATCAGGTTTGAATCAGGTTTAAATCAGGTTTAAATCAGGTTTGAATCAGGTTTAAATCAGGTTTGAATCAGGTTTAAATCAGGTTTAAATCAGGTTTGAATCAGGTTTAAATCAGGTGAAGAATCAGGTTTAAATCAGGTTTGAATCAGGTTTAAATCAGGTTTGAATCAGGTTTAATCAGTGAAGAATCAGGTTTAAATCAATTTGAATCAGGTTGAAATCAGGTTTGAATCAGATTTAAATCAGGTGACAGGTGCATCACCACTGATCCACATGTATAATCGGATTCAAAGAACTGAAAAACACATTTTAAACAACAACAGCTGTTTTGGTTTTTACTTGAGATATTGACACGTGTGATTTCTATTTAAATAAACTCTCTTTTATATCATTGTATCTCGTCTCATCTCTGATGGACGTCGAGCCCCGGCTCAGCTCAAATGGCCGACCTTCATGAACAGCTGGAATCCTGTGGGCGTCGTGTTCCTACAGAGCGACGACCACTAATAGACTGCAGCATCATGACGGTGTTACCATGGACACGTCAGGCACAGAAAAAGAAAAAGGGAAACACAACAAACCAGAGTTCACATTTTATAATTAAACTAGAATCAGCGTCCTGTGGTTGTTCTCCATCAATCAGAGCAGGCTCAGTCTCTTTAGATGCTCCTGACATGTCACATTCACACGAGCGCACTGTGACCTTTGACCTTTGACCACTGAATTCTAATCATTTCATCTTTGAGTCAAAGCGAACATTTCTACCAAATTTGAAGAAATTCCCTCAAGGTGTTCCCGAGATATCGCGTTCACAAGAATGTGATTGACGGACAACCTGAACACTTCATGTCTCTGGCCTCTAGGTGCCGCTGGTGCAGAGACATGAAGATTCAGCTGATCCCGATTCACACACAAACATGTTCTCTAAACAATTTATTTACTGTAGTAACAGGTTTTCTCATTAGAATAATTCAGATTGTCAATTAATGTTGATTTGATCATTAATATTAAATAGAATATATTAATATATTACTGAAGGTTTAGTTTTTACAACAGATTCAGATCCATTAATATTGAGATTTATTCTAATTAATTCTAACGTTTGAGTCTCAGCTTGTTTCAAAATGAAAAGAAACAAGTGAACCTGTGAAATAAGAACGTGAAGAACCATCAGATGTTTTAAAGATGACAGAAACATGAATAAAAAGCAGAAGAAGATGTTTTACCTGCTGCAGTGACAGACCAGAGGAGAGTTTGAGTTCAGCTGCTCCTGCTCAGCTCCGTCAGCTGGACCTGACATCCTGCCCCCAGCATGACGTCACAGCCACACGTGACGGAACCAACTGAACACCAGGGGGCAGCAAACTCAACACCTTCCTTTTCCATTTGATTTATTTACCTGTTTATTAATACAGAGAAAACTGCTTATATCCATCAACATGTTTATATGGATCAAAAAACAAATACAAATACTGTTGAAATGATTTTGTTATAGTGATCAAGTAATCTGTAAAAACGTTGTGTGCGTGCACAATGTTACCGGTTCTGGGACGGTCACACAGAAGCTACACAACTTGTTAGTGGTTTCCACTAAACATCTTAACCTAGTTCACACTTTTATACTTTTATTAATTTACTCTGTTAGTAACTTATCACTGTGGTGAAGTTAGTTTGATGTCGATCAAAGGGTTTTCATTAAGGGACCATCAATGCACTGTATAATACAGGGGCGGGGCCGGGGGGGCAGCTGAAATCTGAGGTCCTGTCAGTCGTCTTTTTATCTACAAACAGTCAAAAACTCTAAACGGCCTCGGTGTGTAAATCCAGGTCCACAACATAGAAATGTACCAAAAATAAAAACCTTGTTAGTGAACAGGAGCCAACTTCTCTTTAAGGTTCCAAACAGGAAACGCTTCACGTATCAGATCTGTGTCGTCAGGACGACGTCTTTCAGGTTTCTTCACATTCGGTTTAAAGATGAACTGATGAGATCGGAGGTCAAAACGTAGAACATGTGTTCTCCTCTTCCTTCTTTCAGTGTGAGAGCAGGACACCTTCAGCTGTTTTCACTCTAAACCTCAAACAGCCTCTGCTGGTGTTTACACATCGAGCTCCTCTCCTCACGCTGTTAGCGAACCGGTAGCTAATGATCAGCTAATGGTTAAAGGTCAAAGGTGAACTTCACTGTGACATCATAACATTTTTCTTTATAAGTCAGATGTTATCAGAAACAAACATGAAAAGTTCAAGCATTTAACTTTTTATTAAATCATTATTTTTATTGATTTTTGATAAACTGTACATATTGACATGTTTAATGACACACACACACACACACACACACACACACACACACACACACACACACACACACACACACACACACACACACACACACACACACACACACACACACACACACACACACACTAAATGAAACTGAACAACAGTAGATACAATATCGTTCACGTATGAGACGGAATCCCGACGAGGCGTTCCAGTGACGTCCACATGGTGGCGCTTTACATCCAAATACGACTCCGGCAGTTTCAGCTGAATCTGAGCAGCGTTGAGACAAAGGTCGTGACCTTTCAGATCTGCTGCACAAACCCATGACAACCTGGGACACAACATAATTGTTGTACTTCACCAGCTGCTTCACGTGTGTGTTTCGTCACGCTAACGGCGTCATGTGATGTCGATATCATGGTTGCGTCACGCTGATGGAAGCAGGAAGGAGACAGGGGCTGGTTCCTGGTCCTGGTCCTGGTCCTGGTCCTGGTCCTGGTCCTCCATGACAGCCTGGAGAGCCTCCAGTCCTTCAACTGACACAACGAGACTGCCGACAACCTGAGAGCTGTCGACAACATCCACCACTGCACACAACACACACAGACACACAACACACACACAGAATGTGACTACCATGGTGGAATGTAAATGTGCTGCAGTCAGTAAGTGTGTGTGTGTGTGTGTGTGTGTTCTGACCTGGGAGTGTGTGTGTGTGTGTCTCTGACCTGGGAGTGTGTGTGTGTGTGTGTGTCTGACCTGGGAGAGTGTGTGTGTCTCTGACCTGGGAGTGTGTGTGTGTGTGTGTCTCTGACCTGGGAGTGTGTGTGTGTGTGTGTGTGTGTGTGTGTGTGTGTGTGTGTGTGTGTGTGTGTGTGTGTGTGTGTGTGTGTGTGTCTGACCTGGAGTGTGTGTGTGTGTGTGTCTCTGACCTGGGAGTGTGTGTGTGTGTGTGTGTGTGTGTGTGTGTGTGTGTGTGTGTGTGTGTGTGTGTGTGTGTGTCTCTGACCTGGGAGTGTGTGTGTGTGTGTGTCTCTGACCTGGGAGTGTGTGTGTGTGTGTCTCTGACCTGGGAGTGTGTGTGTGTGTGTCTCTGACCTGGGAGTGTGTGTGTGTGTGTCTCTGACCTGGGAGTGTGTGTGTGTGTGTGTGTGTTCTCTGACCTGGGAGTGTGTGTGTGTGTGTGTGTGTCTCTGACCTGGGATGTGTGTGTGTGTCTCTGACCTGGGAGTGTGTGTGTGTGTGTGTGTCTCTGACCTGGGAGTGTGTGTGTGTGTGTCTCTGACCTGGGAGTGTGTGTGTGTGTCTCTGACCTGGGGTGTGTGTGTGTGTGTGTGTGTGTCTCTGACCCGGGAGTGTGTGTGTGTGTCTCTGACCTGGGAGTGTGTGTGTGTGTGTCTCTGACCTGGGAGGTGTGTGTGTGTGTGTGTGTGTCTCTGACCTGGGAGTGTGTGTGTGTGTGTGTGTCTCTGACCTGGGAGTGTGTGTGTGTGTCTCTGACCTGGGAGTGTGTGTGTGTGTCTCTGACCTGGGAGTGTGTGTGTGTGTCTCTGACCTGGGAGTGTGTGTGTGTGTGTGTGTCTCTGACCTGGGAGTGTGTGTGTGTGTCTCTGACCTGGGAGTGTGTGTGTGTGTGTCTCTGACCTGGGAGTGTGTGTGTGTGTGTGTGTCTCTGACCTGGGAGGTGTGTGTGTGTGTGTGTGTCTCTGACCTGGGAGTGTGTGTGTGTGTGTCTCTGACCTGGGAGTGTGTGTGTGTGTGTGTCTCTGACCTGGGAGTGTGTGTGTGTGTGTGTGTGTCTCTGACCTGGGAGTGTGTGCGTGTGTGTCTCTGACCTGGGAGTGTGTGTGTGTGTGTGTGTCTCTGACCTGGGAGTGTGTGTGTGTGTGTGTGTGTCTCTGACCTGGGAGTGTGTGTGTGTGTGTGTGTGTCTCTGACCTGGGAGTGTGTGTGTGTGTGTGTGTGTCTCTGACCTGGGAGTGTGTGTGTGTGTGTGTCTCTGACCTGGGAGTGTGTGTGTGTGTGTGTGTCTCTGACCTGGGAGTGTTGTCTCCATCAGGTCTCGTCGTCTCTCCAGGATCTCGGGGATCCTCACAAAGGCCACGCCCACGTCCTCACACTCCCTCTCCTGCTCCTCCTCCTCTGGAGGCTCACTCACCACCGTGAATTTGATTCTGAAGAACGATGACACACGAGTCGGTCACACAAACACACACATAAACACAAACACACTAACGCACACAGACACACACTAACACCTCACCTTTCCGTCTCAGGGTGTCGCCCCTGCAGGACGCCCCTCAGCAGCCGCCGCCTCGGCCCGTTGTTCTCAGCGTCCACAGGAACGACTGAACAAACAGGTCAAAGGTCACTGACTCGTTAATAACAAAGAAAACCTTCTGCACATTTCAAGATGGATGACAGGTCTCCACCTCCTCCAGAGTGAAGCCAGAAGATCTCATCTGAGTGCAGTCGTGATCATGGAGAGAAAAGACTCTGGACCGGACTCGTACCTTTGCTGTGATTGAAGTTGATGCTCTTGCCCTGCGGGGGTTTGGGGAGAGACACTGGCGTTTCCTCTGTGGGCAGATCCAGGAGAGAGTACTCCACAAAGAGACGCACCACGCTGCTGTCCATCGCCACACGAGACTCCGCCCTCAGGCTCAGAGACACCACCTCCACCCGCACTCGCTCCGACGGCTGAGAGAGAGACAGACAGAGAGAGAGAGAGAGAGAGAGAGAGAGAGAGAGAGAGAGAGAGAGAGAGAGAGAGAGAGAGAGAGAGAGAGAGAGAGAGAGAGAGAGAGAGAGAGAGAGAGAGAGAGAGAGAGAGAGAGAGACAGAGAGAGAGAGAGAGAGAGACAGAGAGAGAGAGAGAGAGAGACAGACAGAGAGAGAGAGAGAGAGAGACAGAGAGAGAGAGAGAGAGAGAGAGAGAGAGAGAGAGAGAGAAAGAGAGACACAGACAGAGAGACAGAGAGAGACACAGAGAGAGAGTTGTGATGAATAAACGTATAACCATGTCACTGATACAAACACATGATTGGTTCTGTTGGACTCAGCAGAGAATCAGGAGGTGAGTTCTGACACAACAACAGGTAAACAGAGTGTCCCTCACCTTCCTCCCTGAGGCCGAGCCGTGAACTACACAGTCATCGCTGTCCGACCGATCTGATTCACTGTGATCCTGTTTGGCTGCTTCCACATCTGGACGGATCCAGACAGGGAGCGCGGGGGAACAGAGAAGAAGAGGAAAACAACGAGGTGATGATGAAGTGTGCGGCATCGGGGGGCTGCTATCGATTAACGAGGTGAACAAACTCTGTCATTAACATTTATGAACTCTGCTCTCAATATAATATTGATGAGTGTTTAAACCTCTGCACCTGTAAGACACAGCACAGGGCTCAACACCTCCAGGAGATTGATCTGTGATAACAACTGGTTCAGTGTGTTTATACACACACACACACACACACACACACACACACACACACACACACACACACACACACACACACACACACACACACACACACACACACACACACACACACACACATCTAACTGTTAATATCATCTCATATAAGAAAGAGTTTTACAAACAGAGAAACTTTGACAGTTTCCACAAAAACAATAAAATCTTCAGCTGCGTCTGTTTTTGTTATTTCTTTACCGTCAGAGCAGATGATGGAAAATCAATAATGAAGATTTATTTAAAAATGTATATTATATTTTATATTTGATGTATTTTCACCTTGGATGATTTCCTCAGAGATTTCAGAATCATCAGAGAAGGACTGAGAGGCAAGAAGCAGCTGACCCTCAGAGACACTGGGACACTGTGTGTCCTCGTCCCCCTGCAGACCAGACTCCACCTGCCAACACAAAACAGCAACACAACGTTCACACACCAGCAACACACTGTGAACTGTTTAACACAGAGTCACTGAACCAGGGTTTGTTAAGCCGAGTTAAATCAGAGCAGGTTGAAGCAGCTTCGTGCTACAGGCCCCTGGTTGAGCAGGTCAGCAGTAAACGTCAGGACCTAATGAACCGGAACACAAAGTAACTTCACCTGATCATCTGCAGCTGAAGGATCCATGAAGGACACTTTTCTGGCAGCGAGTTTGTCCTTCACTCGTTTCTTCTGTCGGAGTTTTGGCAGCGGAACCTAAAGAACGAACAGAGACGATCAAACATCTTCACCAAGAGTAAAATTATAAAGTGACGTCAAAATAGCTTCATGAATTTGGTGGTTATATATTTATTCTGGAAGTTGAACTTTGACCTTAAGATATAAGACATTTGTCTGAAACGTGTCATAATTACTGCAATGATCTTTATTTACGACCACAAATGTGTTTTATGTGGTCACTGTGACCTTTGACCTACAAATTCCATTATCTTTGAGTCCAAGTGATCGATTGTACCAGTGTCACGTTCACGAGAGCAAACTGAAAACATAACGTCACCTTCTTACCACTGCTGGTGTCTGATAGACAAATGTTGTGTTGTGCTAACTAAACAGCTCAAAACAAGCTAACAACATGGTCACTAGCAAGCAACAAGCTAACAACAAGCAAATATGCTAACAACAGGCTAACAACAAGCTAACAACAAGCTAAAAGCAAATGACCTTCAAGGCAGAAACATCAGGCAGAGACGAGGAGTGACGAAAACAAAGCTCAGCTTCCTTCTCCTCCTGCAGCGTCTCTTCCACATCTTTGTCTTTCCTCTCTTCTTCCAAACCTCGCTCTCGCTTCCACTCAGTTTCCTCTACGGCCTTCTCTCCAGGGACCAAGTCCTCAGCGGTCATAACGGAGCCTGATGGAGGGCGGTAAGCAGACTTCCACTTCAGGGTCACTTCAATGTGTCCAGCAGTGAGTCCAGAGGCATCGCTCAGCTCAAACACTCCTGAGGGACAAACCACACACGATCAGAGGACCACCGTCGTCCGAAAGAGATGGCGTTTATGTTACCAAATAGTTTGGAGACCAGATAAACCAGTCAGGGGCTTCTCCTGGTGAAAGTTGGTGTCGTATGTGACCCCCTAACGTGAGTCAATCGTGTGGTATGAACTCAAAATGACTGTGGGACTCCTGATCACAAGATAGGAAGTCGTGTAGAGTGAACCGCGATCCGACAACTTTGAAAGTCATCATAACCTCACCTGAGATCGCCTCGTCCTGAGCCAATGGCAGCAGATGAACTCCGGCCTTCCCCAGGTACGTGTCCTTCTGCTGCTCCTTGTAGTCGAACACGTAGAACTGCAGCTGCTCAGACTTCAGGTACTGGTCCAGAACCACGTCCGTCAGCACAGAGAAGGACTGGAGGTCGTTGAAGTTGGGGTCGCAGCTGTCATGAACCACGGCAGTGGGGTAGTCAGGGAAGTCGAAGAATCTGTAGACCACGTAGGGACTCGGCTGCTGGGAGCGTCTGGACCTCAGGTCTCCACAGCGACGGACGGCGACGGAGAGATCGTTCCAGCTACTGGTCGACGGCTGCAGCTGAGATGAGAGTTTCAGGTTTATTCACAGTAAATGTGAATTTAAACAGTACTGAACTGTATATTTCTGAACAGGGTTCGGTACCTGTGCTTCTTCATGCAGTGCAGTGTTGATGCAGCCCACAGCCTTCAGCCTTTCTTTATACAGGCGGATGGTTTCTGTCATGGGAATCCTCAGCCTCAGCCAGTAATCCACAGAGCCCACAGACGTCAGCCCAACAGACGAAGCTGACAAGGACAAACAGAGACTCTCACACTGCTCCTGCTGCTTTAGTTCAAACAGAGTTTCAAGACTCATGTAGACTCTGCTTTTTAAACCATCTCAACCACACAACATTCGTTTGATCTGGTTTTAAAAATCTATTCTTTACATACGATGGAAAACACAGATGTACAGAATAGAAACATTAAAAATACAAAGTGAAAGATATGTTTTCATGGTAATGACTTTTGTTTGAAATTATCTACATAAAGACTCATAAAATATGACTTATCCACAACTAAATATAAAAAACAAATAAAACTGAGAAATGAAACTAAAGAAATGACATCTAAACTCAAACCAAACCAAATAAATATCAGCTCCCTGTTGTTTGACTTCAGCAGACAGATCAGTTCTGACATGTGTCATTCACAATGATATGAGCTCACTGTGACCTTTGACCTATGAAATCCAATCATCATCTGTGAGTAAGTGAATTTTTACTAGATTTGAAGATTTTCCTTCACAGCATTTTTGAGATATCGTGTTCACAAGAACGAGACGGACGGACAACCTAAGGACACAATACCTGCTCCGACAATGATTACTATTATTATTATTATTATTATTATCGTCCTAATAAATCCTCAGACCTGTTTCCAGAAAGTGTCTTAATTTGTTTGTTAAGTTGTCGCTTTGTTTGACGTTTTAAACTTCTGCTGGTTTCAAACCTCACTGCAGCATCTGGAGGATTAGTGCCTTGCTCAAGGTTAACACGTACAGGGGTTTTCTATATTTTGGACTCAGCTGGTCTGAGGATTTGAACCTGCGGCTTCGTTACTAGACTAACATCCTCGTTGATTCAGCTGAATCATCAGTGTGACTCTGTGTTTCTTTACTTCCTGTTCGCACTCACTCACCGACCAGCGGCATGGTCCCGTGAACCTTCCCGTCTTGCTCGAGCAGCTGTTGCAGGCGAAGCTGTCCCCTCGCCAGCGTCCTCCAGTCCAGGCCCAGCGCCTGGTGCAGCTCCACGGTGACAGAGCATCTATGGAGGTAGTCGAGGAAGCGATCATCCACGTTCACCACGTACTTGGACGTGAAACCGTATTTCGGTGTATGGCCCGTCACCACCGGAGTGGAATGTGGCTCAAACAGATAGAAGGTGTAAGTGCAGAAGGTGGAGGGCCCGTCGTCGCCCAGAAGACCCAGGGCCGAGGGAGACAGCGAGGCACTGACGATCTGAAGCTCCACAAGGTTCTCTCCACGCTCCAGGTGAAGAGCTTCTTCTGCCGGATCCTCGTCTGTGACGTCTGGTTGGAAGACGTACGTTTTGGTGCCGTAGGCAATGTCTCTGAGCTGAGCTGAGGGAGAGCAGGAGAAAGACGATTAAAGGTTTAGTTCAAGTTTAAAGACGGACAGAGGAGACACGACATCCTCTAACTGCAGTTACACCTGAAGATCTGTGATAGGCTGCTTGTTGGTGAAATGCACCCTGGGAGACGTGGTTGTCCTCTAAACATCCAGATGTTTTCTGACTCAGTCGTTCACCTGTGGTTCTGATGATTGAACCAGTTTCATGTCAAATGAAAGAAACTATTTTCTTCCCGTTTCTCACCTTCCAGTTTCTTGATCTTTGCTTTTCTCATGTCGAGCAGCTGCGCCTGACGTTCCAGCTTCTGCTCGAACTCCCCTTTGTCACCGTTCATCTTCCGTACCACAGCTTCCAGCTCCACCTGGTGACAAAAGGAGACATTTCTATCACAGAAAACTGGTTTCACGTCACATGTGAAACTCATTTTATGTCTGAGAGTTTCAGGAACATTTTCTTATTTTTTACACGACAGCAGAATCTGACAGGATGTGGGAGGATCATCGGGTTGAAATGGTCAGAGTCTTAGAGGATTAACAGGATTCACTTTGAATGTTAATTCTCCATAATTTCAGAAAGTAGCAGAAAGAACCGGGACGTAACAGACAAGACAAAGGGCTTGAACTGAACAACAGCGCCCCCTGCAGCCACATGTGGTGATTCATTCTGTTGGTTCCTGTGTCCCAGTGGTGAAGTGGTTTTCATGTGTAGAACAAAGTGTGTCAATGTGTTGAGCTCTGAGCGCGTCGTCCCACTGAACTGAAACAACTGAACGCATGATCCACTGATTTTTACATTTTTCACATTGGCCAGAAGAAGAACGAAGCCGATGATGAGGGACAAACTAGAATCACCATCCTGTGGTTGTTTGTCTCCACCAATCAGAGCAGCCTCATTCCAGCTTTTTATCCAGACTCATGAGTTCCCTTTGACCTTTGACGAGTGAAATCTAATCAGTTCATCTTTGAGTCTAAGGAAATATTTGTACCAAATTTGAAGAAATTCCTTAAAGATGTTCTTGAGATGGACACAATGTTCACAAGACGGACCAACTGAAAACATAATACCACGGAAGAATAAAAACAAGAGTAAAGTTATGTAGCTGTGTCCTCTTTGTCTACCTTGTAGTTGTTGCTGATTTTGCTCTCCGTGCTCAGGATGTTTCTGGTCTTCTCCAGCTCCTGGATGGTTTCTGCGTGAGCGGCTCGAAGCTCCTGGATGGAGCTGCTCCCTCCCTCCTCCGCCTCCCACAGGAAGCCCAGGTCACTGCTCCGCTGAGATTTACGTTTCTGTGAGGGCAGTAATTACATGTCAGGGGCAGGAAGGAGAAGCAGTGAGAACTACAATAAGTTTCACCATGAAAACATGAACAAAAGAGAATCTGTCACGTGATGACGCTGATGATCTGTTCAACATCTTGAACATCTCACAGCGTGATAAAGATTCCTCTCACTTTAATGAGAAGAAGAGCCTCGGTGAGTTCAGCCTCATCGTTCTCCTGTGAAAAGAAAAAGAGTTTTGACATTCAGCAAAACAGAACAACACCAATCTACAGAAGGAGTGTTGTTATGTTACCTGGTTAACTCTGTATATAAACTGACTGTATATAAAGATGATCACTGACTGTATATAAAGATGATCAGTGACTGTATATAAAGATGACCAGTGACTGTATATAAAGAGGATCAGTGACTGTATATAAAGATGATCACTGACTGTATATAAAGATGATCAGTGACTGTATATAAAGATGATCACTGACTGTATATAAAGAGGATCACTGACTGTATATAAAGATGATCACTGACTGTATATAAAGATGATCAGTGACTGTATATAAAGATGATCAGTGACTGTATATAAAGATGATCAGTGACTGTATATAAAGATGATCAGTGACTGTATATAAAGATGATCAGTGACTGTATATAAAGATGATCAGTGACTATATACAGATGATCAGTGACTGTATATAAAGACCATCAGTGACTGTATATAAAGATGATCAGTGACTTTATATAAAGACGATCAGTGACTCTATATAAAGATGATCAGTGACTGTATATAAAGATGATCAGTGACTGTATATAAAGATGATCAGTGACTTTATATAAAGACCATCAGTGACTGTATATAAAGATGATCAGTGACTTTATATAAAGACCATCAGTGACTGTATATAAAGATGATCAGTGACTGTATATAAAGATGATCAGTGACTGTATATAAAGATGATCAGTGACTGTATATAAAGATGATCAGTGACTGTATATAAAGATGATCAGTGACTGTATACAAAGACCATCAGTGACTGTATATAAAGATGATCAGTGACTGTATATAAAGACCATCAGTGACTGTATATAAAGACCATCAGTGACTGTATATAAAGATGATCACTGACTGTATATAAAGAGGATCACTGACTGTATATAAAGAGGATCACTGACTGTATATAAAGATGATCAGTGACTGTATATAAAGATAATCAGTGACTGTATATAAAGAGGATCAGTGACTGTATATAAAGACGATCACTGACTGTATATAAAGACGATCACTGACTGTATATAAAGACGATCACTGACTGTATATAAAGAGGATTAAGATCACGTCTCAGCCTGTTTTCACATCATTAAATAACTAAATAAAACTAAACTGATCAGAAACACTGAGAGAAGAACGACCTGAAATGACAGAAACCATCTTTGACAAACATGTAACGTCTACTTTGACTTTTTTTGTTTGGTTCATGTCTCATCTGCTAACATGGAGGAGGAGGGATTATGACCTATTCTGAAGTCAGCCGCCAGGGGGCGATCATGTTGAAGCAGGGAACCAGGACTTGTGATGAATGAATCTATTATTAACATGAGGGCAGAATAAATGAAAAGCCTCTCACCCTGCGGTGGAACTTCAAACGACCCCTGAGATCCTCTGCTTGTTGCTTCTGCTCCAGAAACTGGATCTGAAGCTTCTTGTTTTCTTCTATCAGCTTCTCATTTATATCTAAAAAAATCTCAGTATTAATCAAACGACAGAAAAGGTGAATCACTACGATTCGATTTGAGGATTTTCACTAAACCCCTTCATTCTTCATGTGGCTATATATCACAACAGGAGGAAATGACAGATTTTTACTCATTTAACTTTTGTTACAGTTACAGATGATGACACTCGTTTGTACTTCCAGATGTTCCACAGCAGCTCCGTGCTGCAGCTCCGTCTTAAATGTGAACTTACCCCTCTCAGCCTTGATTTTGTCGAGGATCTCGTTCTTGTCGACAAGGTCGGCCTTCAGCGCCGTCTCCAGCTGTGCGATCTGTAACTTCAGCTGCCGCTCCTGGATCTGCCATTTTTGTTGCTGAGATACGTCGAAAGCGCTGGAGACACAAAAGAAGATGACGACGACAATAATTATCAACTAATTAGCGTGAACTCTGACACAGCAGTCACTCTCCAGTTTCCTGTTTCTTCATCATTTTTCTTAACATGTACATTTTTTCAGTCACAATTTCTGTGTTTCCGTCACCAACAGCTCCTGCGTTCTTCAACCATTCAAACATCCTATGTTCATGTAAAAACATGCGGCTCCTGTACTTCAGCTTCTCTGAGGACGAGACTCGAGCATCAGCCAATCAGAACAAAGCTTCTCACCTGTTCAGCAGTTTCTCGTTGTTCTCCCTCAGCAGGTCTCTCTCCTGCTGCACTTCACAGATCTGCTGCTGCAGCTGAAAGACAAAGAGTCTGAGCACAGAGCTGCTCTCATCCACTGACTATACACTAATAATATAAAAACTTGATCATCTCTGTCTGTGTCTCTTATATCTGGAGAACGTTCATCTCATCACCTTCACACTTTATTGTTCAGAGTCCAGTGAAGTTCAGAGTCGAATTTACAACGTTGTATTTGTTTAGTGATATTGAGCGTATCACGGGTCCGTGTGAGAGGACCAGTGCTCTGAAGCAGCGACGGCTGGAACTCATCAGAGTTCTGGGACTGAGTCCTTTTGCTGCGACCAGTAAACAGCCCATTCAAACTGACTGATGCTGATTTGAACTGTTGAAGCTCTATGTCGACACCTAAAGCTGTCGGGATAATTTTCTTCATGACTCTGGGGTCAAACACAGATAATAACAAATCAGAGTGTGAGCGCTGAGCGCCCAGAGGCAGAGGAGGAGCTGAGAGCTTCACCGTTCTGTAGAGCAGCATCACAGGTCTGAACTGAGACATGTTCTCTCTAAGTGACATGTGGACCTGATGTAGTGTCGCTGTCACCTGCTCCATCCCTATCTTGGATGTGTTGGAGCTCTGCAGCCATTTCTTCATCTCCAGACTCTTTAGCCTCTCGTCTTTAAGCTGAGCCAACAGCTCGTCCACCTTCAGCATCGCCGCGTCGTAACTGGCCCTCAGCATCCGCTGACTCTGGAATAAAAGTGAACATTTAATAACAAAGTCCGACACTTTGATCCTCAGCAGAACAGCATGGTGTTCCTGAGCGCCCCCTGCTGTGAAACAGTTCAGCGACACGACAATCTTTAAATTGTATATTGTGGCAGTGCGAAGAGTCCTATTGATGTTCAAGTTCTCTGCTTCAGGTCACATCTTCTTTTTGTCCTCAGGTATTCTGTGGGAAATGTCCGGAGCAACTGACTTCAGTTCATGTCAGAAAAAAGCTTTTGTTAAGAGAAAAATGTCTGATGATTCAAATATATTGAACATGTTTGCCTTTAACATTCACGTGTATATGACAGTGGAAACACAGAGGGGACAGTTTGTGTCTTTCAAATGAAACTAAAGACGATGGAGAAAGATCCAGGAAGTTTTCTGTTCTCAGCTGCGTGAAGACGAAATGCTCGGACACACTGTGAGAAAACCAAGCTGCGTCTTTCCTAAGATGAAGTAGAAATACAGCAGGTGAAGTCTGCTCCCCTCAGAGACTCCAGTATAGATCTGCCAGTAATGAACTGATCGTTGGGTTGGGGGGGGATGTTGTTGCTGCACCTCAGTGAGGACGAGGCTGTAAAAACATCTCACCTCTTGTAGTTGTAGAAATCGACCCTCCAGCTCTGTTACTGCGTTGGACCTGTCGGCCAGCTGCTTCTGCAGTTTGATCATCGTCGTGTTGTCGTTGACATGTGACCTGAGAGAGAGCGAGAGAGTTTCTGACATGTTGGTTTGTTACTAACTTGAATCCTCTCACAGTTTAAAAAACACACTGGATCAATAGTTCTCACACTCGGGTTCAGGTCGAGCAGTGTTTGTATTGAGCTGTAAACAGAAGCTCGTATTCCTCGGACGTTTCAGGTGAACCAGGTGAAAAACAATGTTTCATCTCTCAGGTTTTCATTAGTGAAGCAATAACATCCACACACTAATAGTTTGAATATAAACTCTAACATCGTGTACCTAAGTTTGTTGGTCTGCTGCTGTCGGACCTGCAGGAGTCTCTCTTCGTATTCGGCCTCTTTCTTCCCCAGCTGCTCCCACAGCTGCTCCAACTCTCCCTCCATCTCCTCCATCTGGCTCCGCTGAGACTCAATCACTTTCTCTCTAGTTCACAAAGAACATTCTTATCAAATATCATCTCTGCTGTATGATGAGTGCTTCCTGAAATGTTTCCATGAGGTGAAAACCTACATTTCAGAATAATGACAAAGATTTCATTGAAATAATGTAATTAAAACTTTGTCTGTATGTCTTCTCATGTACGTACATCAGTATGCCTCACATATCTTGTATGTTACTGTTTTTATTTTGTAACTATTTCAATCATAAAAAAATATATATATAATAATAATTGAAATAAACTTTTAAACTGAAGCAACAGAGAATATACGTTATTTTCAGAGCTCAGCACTATGGTGACAAGCTGTGAGTGAAACACGAGTCGTCAGCGGTTTATTCTGAGCTCTTCTTCTTTCAGAGGTCGGAGTGTTCGAAACAGACGCTTCACACAGCATCTTTTCTCAAAACTCTCAGAAAGACGATGGAGTCGTCATCAGGGTCAGATTCAATACTTTCTTTTCATATCCACAACGGAGACTGCGTGGAAAGGGTCCCCGTCTTCAGGTTCCTGGGCCCCTCATCGCTGAGGACCTCTTCTGGACAGACAGCACCACTGCAGCAGTGAAGAAGGCACAGCAGCCGCTCTACTTCCTGGGGAACCTGCCGGAGAAGCTGCTGGTCCTTCTATCGTGGCTCCATGGAGAGCGTGCTGACGTACTGCATCTCTGTGTGGTGCACTGGACGCTCTGCAGCGGACAGGAGAGCTCTTCAGACGGCCATCGGCTGCCCAGTGCCCCCCCCGGAGGACTCAGGTCCTGCTGCCGCAGCAGAGCAGCCGGCATCCTGAAGGACCCTTTCCACCATGGACATCGTCTGTTGGACCTGC
The DNA here is from genome assembly GCF_022539355.2 of Hippoglossus stenolepis. Lineage (NCBI taxonomy): Eukaryota > Metazoa > Chordata > Actinopteri > Pleuronectiformes > Pleuronectidae > Hippoglossus > Hippoglossus stenolepis. The sequence goes on from NC_061487.1 coordinate 28,676,559, forward strand.
TGCCCTCTGGCAGACGCTAACCCGTCAATCAAATCACGGACAAACAGACTGAACAGCAGCTTTTACCCCTCAGCCATAAGAGAACTGAACTCTGATTATTGTTTTGATTACACTATATTGCACTACATGTACAAATACAAATTTATTTGCTAAATTGTCTGCCATACTGTTTTTATAATTAAATTTCTTCGACCTCATATATACACTTTTTTATGCTGTTTTTTTCTTTTTATACTATGCACCTTAAGGATTGCTGCTTCATTCGTTGCACACTGTGCAATGACCATAAAAGGATTCTCTCCTATTCCTGTTCCATCAAAGAAAACAGAGCAGAAGCTTGTTGTGTCTGTGTTGGACAGAAACCGTGACAAGCAAGGCCAACACTGAACCTTGTGTGTTATCGTACACGTTGTTAGCTGTGTCATCAACACAACAATAGAAGCCCGTCACACGGCGGTGGCGTATGTTGTCAGGGTATGGTTGTCATGGAAACAAAACCAGCATGCAGTTCTTTTTAACGAATGATTTCAGACTCAACACGTGAACAATCTCTGTCCCTCGGCCGCGGTCGAGGAGTGAACACCACAAGTGTAAACTGGTACGATTAGAGATTTAGAGGCTGATGGTGATGTTCCACAAACTCCTGATGTCTGACCTATCGACCTCTGACCCACTGGTTCATGTCTGGTGGTTACGTGCAGCACTCACAGGTTGCGGCTCTCGGCCCTCGACTCCTCCAGCAGACTGTGTCCGTATCGGGGCAGCTGGCCGCTTGGAGGCCGCCCTCCTCCGTCCAAATTCCTCGTAGCTGCAGGAGACACAGGCGATCAGCTTCAACACAATGACGTGTTCACAGTGACGACAACACACTTAACTCTTCAGGATTAACTGTGTCAACGGTTTACATTAAAGCAACAGTTATCAAGTCTGTGCTCTTCTAATCTCAATGTCTGGAACTCACTTTTGGGTCGAGTCTGAGAGGGCGACGACGTGTCATCAGGCAACTTCTTTAATCCGGTGTTGACCCGTGACTGGACGTGTCTGTAAGGCGATGGCCTCTTGCTCTGCACGTTGATGAGCTGATGTTTGGCCACGAGAAGACGCTGTTTCAGTCCCTCGTTCTCTGCCTGTAGTCCCCGCACCTTCTCCTGGAGCTCCTCCATCATCTCCTCCATCTCCACGTCTCGGACCCTGGAGACCGGCTGAGCTCCGCCGGCGGCGAGCTTCTCCATGCGACCTCTGTCCTTCACCAGCTTCATCAGCTTGGTGCTGAGCCTGACGGGCGGAGGAGGACATGCGAGGGTTCAGGTGACTGTTGTGAAGTTTGGTTTATTGAACGGGAAGATAATGGCAGATCAGCTATAGTATTAATTATTTATATGTTTATCATTTACTGACCTATTGATTTCTCTCTGTCGTATACTCTGAACCGATCATGAACCCGCCCACATTTGATTTGCTTGTTGTGGGAACTGTTGTGTTTCTCGATGATATTGTCAGGTCTTGATTATTAAGTAATGTTCCTTGAGATAATGTATGTTGTGATTTGACTCTACACTAATAAAAGTGACTTGACTTGATAAATTCTGAGGTTTAAGTTTCTGAAAGTTGAGACAACTTGGAACTAGTTCATCAACTCAAGGGAAAATTTGTGACTAAATGTTTTAGACATTTTCTTATTGAAACATTAACAGCCCTGACGGACGGTTGGTTAAGGTGAAAGGATCTTTGTGCTGTCAGCTGATGCTGGACTATGATCACAAGACTTCTTGATATACAACTTGTTCTCCCTCAGTTCCTCTGCTCCTTCATCTCCATCACACATTCTGTAGAAACACTTGAAACATTACAAACTGGTTCTTCTCATGTAGTGAATCCTGTTGTTGTGTTGATGTGTTCAGTTCCATCAGCATCTGTTGGACTTGTGTCCTGGGAGAGGATCCTCACATGGGACTGAGCTTTATTCACTGATCACTAAGTTTCTGTTTGACTCTAGTTGAGTTAAGAACAGAGGAAGTTGATCCTTGTTAACATCGATGAGACAAACTGGGATTTGGGAATATATAGAAATAAAATGTGATGATCTTAATGTTTTGTTATTGTTTCGTTGTCTACACACTTTCATTGGAAGTCAAATGAAATTGTTCGTATTATAATGGTAATGTTTAAAGCAGAAAAAACCTTGATCCGGCCTGAATATGTTTGGTAGGACTGTGTGTGTGTGTGTGTGTGTGTGTGTGTGTGTGTGTGTTACTTCTTGATCTTGTCCTCCTGGTTGTTGTTGTGCTCTTTTAGGAGCAGATTCTCATCATGGAGGTGCAGGAACCGATCCTCCAGCACCTCCCTGGACACCCGCGAGATGTCCTGTCGCGTCCGAGCATTTTGATGAACCCACGAGTCTGTCAGCAGAAACAACATGTTCTCGTTTCATTTGACATGCAGGTGATGATAAGAAATGTGAGGCTGCAGTGAACATACTAGCACAAATAAAGATTCCTAAATACAACCAGTGTCCCAGACCTTGTAAAGCAGCTGTGAGTTGGGACAGATTGACTGCCATGTCTCTGACTGGGACATCTGCTGCTGTCTCATCAAGCACAGTGGACATGTCCCTTCAGTGAACACTGTGTCACCAGCAGCACAATGTCTTTCTAACATCAAACTGTAATCAGTCCTCCAGGAGCATGAATCTGTCAGAAGTGGAGAAGTCGTTGAGCCAAACTCCAGTTTAAAACACAGAAATAGAACCGGATTTCTCTGTGGGGATTCAAAGATAAACGTTAGAACAAGACTGTTTACTTTTCAGTGACTGCTTGTGTCTTTATATGTGTTCGGCAAACAAGTGACCCCCAAAAGTCTTTCATTTGTAAAACTGTATAATGAAAGTTTCTCCACATGCCTCAGCCATCAGTGAGTTACAACGTGGATCAACACGACGCGACCAGGTCCTAACGTGTAAAGGTCCAGTATAAAACACGGTGCGTGGGGGGTGTAAGTGGGGCCGAACTGGAACCTGGTCCTCGTTCATCTCTGGACTCTGGAATCACTCGTCTGGAGTAAGATTTAACGTTACCTTCATCTGTGAGGAGGAAACTCTGCGAGAATTCAAACGGAGTCTGGTGAACGAGCCTCAGCTACAGTTGAATGTAAAGTGAATGTTTCATTAAGCAGCAGATTAGAAACACGGAGGTTGTTAATGTGTTGTTTTCAACGAATCTAGCGATGTTAGCCACACGAGCTAACGCTAGCTACCCTCTGCTCTGTGGGGGGGGTAAGCTAACAGGCTAACCCGGGCTGTTTGGAAAGACCCCCCCCCAAGGAGCCGTGTCCTTTGATCGTGTGGAAGCTCCTCTTCTAAGTCATCAAAGGAGCCTTCTCCTAACTGAAGAATGGAGAACAAGCCTTCCCAGAATAAAGCAGAGCAGCGTGAGGAGGAGGTGCGCGTCATCCGGACCCATGTGCGTTAGAACCAGTCAGAACCAGTCAGAACCCCTCGTGATCAAAGGACTAGAGATAAACCAACATGAATTTGAAATAAAGTTTGAAATGTTTCTCACCTTCCAGACGCGGAGCTCACCTCAGTAACGGTTGCTACACAAAACAAACGCGTCATCACACGCATGCGCAGTGGGAGTTCTGGGAAATGTAGTTTTTTAAATATTCAGCTCTTCTTCTTCTTCTGTGAGGTTTTATGGCAGCTGGGATCCAAAGTGTTGCATAACTGCTTCTTCAGTTTTCATTTATTTAAAATCTAATCAGCAGTTTTCTCTCTCTGCCGTTCTGATACGTTTCTGTCAGTGTTGGTTCTCTGTAGTTCGATGGGTTCTGTTGCTCTGCTTCATTGGTCTCAGATACCTGTTGGATGTTTTCCTATAGTAGGAAGAACCCTTTAGAACCCTATAGAATATGTTACATGAAGTGCCTTCTTAATACTTGATCTTTCCGTCTGTATTTAGTTGAACGGCTGCACCTTCATCCTGAGGTCGACCGACCTCATGTTCCTGGACGTCCTGAGGTGACCAGGCCTTTACAGCGGCTCCGTCTAATCTCTGGAGGAGTTTACGTCTTCATATCGGAACCAATCAGGCCATGGAAACGCTTAAATCAACTATAAAGACCTTGAGTTCATCTTTTACTGTACAGTGTTTTATTTCTTATGATATTTGTTAGGGTTACGGTTTCCAACGAGATCTATGAATAAACTTTGACTGATCTTGTGTCATGTGATCAGTTGGTGAGAGACTGAGTCAGAGGTGACCCAGTCCTGAAGGAGAACGTTACTTCTTCTTGAATGAATTCATATTAACATGATTATTATTTAGTATTTTTACATAGGGGTATTGTTGCTGTAAGTGAGTGGTTCCTCTCCAGTGAACATCAGCTCCATGTTCTACAGAACAATGTTCCAGACTTCAGGCCAATGTGATTCCTGACTCCATGTCTGTGAGCGACGTGGTGAGACGTCTCCCTGCTGCACGTCTGACAGGCCATCGTCAATGGATCTAATTCATTATCCTGAGCTGAGACAGAAGGAGTTCCCTCCACATGTCAGGCTCGTGGCTTGCTGCACGCCGATCGCTGTGCCGTGACAGTCTCCCATCACTGCTGCTTCTTCCAGCCGTGACCTTTGACCCCTCCTCCACGTCTGTTAAGGCCAAGACGAGCCAAGAGGACGCGGTGAAGTCCGGCAGCTGCCGGCGGCTGTCAGGGAGTCAGCCGGTCGATGAATCTATGATGCCAGCAGAGCTTCTGTTCAACCGGCCGTGCACACGCTACAACTGTCAGACACACGATGAGACGAGTGTGTGTGGGGGGGGGGCATCTCATCACACTATTGAAATAAAGGCAGATTTCTAATACTAAAAGCAGGTCTTAAACCTCAAACAGCTCTTTGAATAAGTGAGGACAGGCCAAAACGTCCTCACTCTAAGGTCTACATTTAAAATTGTCCTCACAAAGATATAAGTACACACTCTAAGTACACACTCTAAGTACACACTCAGAACTGTGGTCGATGTGAGTTTGTTTTCACCTGAAATCTCAGTTTAAACATCAGGTTGTTCATTTGTTTCTGAAACACTTTAATCTCATTTGCTAAAGTTCTCTTGGTGAAACAGATGCTGGACAGTGTCTCACAGGACTGTAAAAGACATGATGAGAGACTGTGAGTCCCACATGTGACACTAGGTGGCACCTGGTTAACACGACTGAGTAGCTGACTTCCTCCTCCTCCATCCACACTGTGTGTGTGTGTGTGTGTGTGTGTGTGTGTGTGTGTGTGTGTGTGTGTGTGTGTGTGTGTGTGTGTGTGTGTGTGTGTGTGTGTGTGTGTGTGTGTGTGTGTGTGTGTGTGAGGAAACCAGCAGGACAGACTGAGTCATGTCTGATGAGCTCAGGAAGCTGGACCAGTGGTCTAGTGGGCCAGTGAACCAGTGGCCTCATGGACCATCTGCTGTGCTGGTGCACTGTTCCTGGAGGTTCTGCAGTACCAGGTGGATGTGTCCTACTGTTACTACTTCTTCTTTGTTGCTTTGGATTTAAAACCACACTGCAATAATTTGCTTATTTTATCATTATTGTTAGTAGTAGTAGTATAACTGTAGTACTAGTAATAGTATTCATTCACATAAAAGCCATCAGATTAAATCATTACTTTACCGTCACACTTCCAGTTTCTGTTTGAAACACATGTCTGAACAAATATCCAGTTTTTCTTACTGTGACATATGAACATGTGAAACCTGAGTTTTGCTTTTGTCTCTTGAAATGGATTCAGTCGTGACCCAGTTTCGCTGTGGAGACGTTTTTTACTGTCTGTGCAAACCTCAGATCTTCATCCACTGTAAAGACAGTTTCTGTTTTCTCTCATTATCTGTCTGAAAAGAAAAATAGTCTCATCAAGCAAACGTTACGACAAATATTTTCACTTTGATTCAATGTTCCAGCTGATATTGAATTTGAATCAGTGACGAGCTCCAACGATGTGGTTTTTAAATGATGTGAGTAGAGGAACCAAATTATTTTCTTTATTTTAGAGTAAAACAATTGAAACAACTTTTTAAAGTCAACTACATTAAAATAGTGTCTGAACTCACTCACTAATCACGATATGTGAGTTCACAGTCTGTAGTGTTGTCTGCACGCTTAGTGAAATCCTACAAACCCTCTATCGTGGACTCCTTGTTTCCCACAATGCATCATGGAAAGTAGTGTCCCACTGATGGTCCCTCACCGAGCTGACAGTCAGAAAAGGGTCAGGGGACAGACGAGAGGACAGAGGGCTCTCAGCCTTCTCTCTGATGATTCTTCTTATTCTTAAAAAACTGAATCATTGTGAGGATAAAAACAGACTTTGAAACATTTTAACATCATCATTGAACAAGCTTTTGAACTAAACATTTAAAATGTATTTTCCTCCGGCCGAAGTTGTTGTTGTTGTAATCCTGCGACAATGACATAATTACCTGTGCAGAGAAAACGACCCGAGCGGTGTTAGATGTTGTTGGTGTTTTTGCAGATGAGCTTTGTGAGTCGGGGTCAGTGAGTGATTCAGACAGGGTTGATGTGAGCGGAGCAGCTGATTGGTCTGAAGGATCATGTGTTCATCAACACGTCTGTGAATACTCGGTGGCCCAGTCAGTGGAAGCTAAGTGAGATTTTAATACTTCACATCTAAAAGCGTCGGAGCTGGAACTACGTGACATTAACGGGTCGACGAGCGTGTGAGATAAATCACGTCTTCATTCCACCCAAAAAAAGGATGGCAGACATTTCATCATTTCCACGAGTTACCAGGAAAACTATTTTCTGTTTCAAGTTTGTGGATGAAGTCAGCGGGTGACTTTCTTCTTAACTATAATCGTCTTTTGAGTGCACAGTCAAACTCCTCAAAGAAACTAAAACAATGTTTAATCTGAGCCTCCTGGGGCTCGAGCTGCGCTGTCGTGAAGGAGATGAGGATGTCACTTAAGAAGAAAACACTTCAAAATGGAGGTGATTCAACTTTGAAATCTTTAAAACGCTCCCTGCTGAATTGTCTTCAGTGTGGAGAAGGTTGTTAAAGTGCACAGCTTCACTCAGAGTGGTTTTTATTTACTGAGCCTCCGCCTGTCAAAGCTTCTGAAACACTCGGACGTGTCCCATCAGCTGCGATGACATCACTCGTAGAAGAGTGAGTTTCAGTAAAAACACTGAATAACACACGTCTGTAATTATCTGCTGAGAAGTTTGACAGCTGGATTCTAATGATGGTTTATTTCAAGTGTGTTAATAAAACCCACGTTACAGACAGCGGCTCGTAAACCTCAGCAGTTTAAAGAGACTGAAGCAGTTTTCAGACCAGAACTGAAGTCTGGACATGTTCCTGACATGTTCCTGACATGTTCCTCACATGTTCCTGACATGTTCCTCACATGTTCCTCACATGTTCCTCACATGTTCCTGACATGTTCCTCACATGTTCCTGACATGTTCCTCACATGTTCCTCACATATTCCTCACATGTTCCTCACATGTTCCTGACATGTTCCTCAGGTGTTCCTGGACATCAGGGATACCCGACTTGGTCGGCTACCTTGACAACAAGGACAGATGGATGGTCATAGAAGTCAATCATCAATCAATAAATCCATCAAATAGTATTTGTTTAGCTCGTAATCACAAATTTAAATTGACCTCATGCAGCTTCACAAAGTGCAACATCCTCTTAGTGAGGGAGGAAAAACTAGAAGTACCACTGTGGATGTTTGACTCCATCAACCAGTGCAGTTTCCATTTCTACATATTTCTACATCGTTGTTTTTCCAGATTCCAGATATTTTCTAGGTCCCTGTGACCTTTGACCTTTGAACCCTGAGATCTAGTCAGTTCATCATTGAGTCCAAGTGAATGTTTGTGCCAAATGAGAAAAGATTCCCTCAAGGCGTTCTGCAGATATTATGTTCAGGACAGACAACCTGAAACCATAATGTCTCTGGCTGAAGACGGGCTGGAGACACAACTTAGAAACCTCAGAGACAGTCAACAGGGCTCGTCCTCCGGGGAACATGAATTTCTGACACTGAAATGAAACCGATGTTATTCTATCAGAGCCAGATGTCACTCACCCGAGCAGAGTAAATATCAGAATCTGAAATATTTCCTGTGTCCTTCATCGTTTGTCTTTTACTCGTCTTTGTCTTTCTTTGTCATTTGGCTGCTCTGCTGTGTCGTCTCAGTGTTTCAGCTCCATGTGAATAACAAAGCATGAAGAAAAACTGTTTGTTCCTCAGGGTTTATTCAGCTGTCGCTAATTATTTAGATCATATCAAGATTCCAGGAGCGACTCAGATTCTGTGTGAATGGCTGATTTATTATTTTCTGTCTTTATTGCAATTAGAGAATTACTCATTGACAATTGTTCATTTGTTTTAAGAACAAGTTTGAAGAAATATCAAAGAACTCTGATTGTCTCATTTTGGCAACACCTCTGTGGATAAGTGATAATTGAAGGAGCCACTCAGGACGAGCAGAGTTCTAACAGGTCGTAGGGATGTGAACTCATCAGCCCCACGGGCCAAGGCATGTTTTAACAGAGAATGATCATTTGGTTTCTTAAGTAAAACACCCAATATCTTCTGAATAGAGATTTTTATTATCAGCCGTAATATTTTATTCACGATGTACAAGAAGCAGTACTACACTACCCACAATCCTCAGGTGTAGTGGCGACGTCTCTGATTGGTGGAGCTCGCTGTTTCCATGGAAATGTTTACCAAAACCACGGAAATCATGTTGTCTGCAATTGGATGTTTCAGCGTTACTACAATACACATTATATGAAACACTATATACGAGACAAACTACAACATATTACAACACTATATGAACGAGTCATAAGCAGCAGAGAGAACATTTCCTTCCTGAACCAGAGACGTTCTCAAAGTGGACGTTCACGGTTCCAGGTAATGAGGTTCAGTTCTCTTTGTTTTCACTGACGTGTAGTTTCTCATGAACATCTCGAGAACTCTTTGGTTCTGAACCCAGAGGTCGTAGTTCATCTGAAACAGCCTGAACATGTCAATCAATCAAGTTCTGTTTGTTTATTAACAAGAAGTGACCTCGTCTGATCTTACGCCTCGAATACAACAGGAAGTAGAGTCTGAGGTGACGTCACTTCCTCTTCGGGGACGGAAGTATGACATCAACAGAACAACACGTCTTCACCTGAACTCCTCGTTCAACAATCTGTGTCTCAGAGTCTCTGACATGTCAACACTTTAGTCCAGCAGCTGTACGTGTGCACGTGCACTCTAATCACTCCTCAGCACAAACTCTCACACCCTCTCAACTTTAGCTGTCCTCCAAATGACTGTTGACACTGTGGAGCAGCTGATATCAATCTGGTGACAGGCCACAGGGAGGAGCCTCTAATCTCCCCTCAATTAATTAAAGCTCAGGACTTCAGCCCATCGACCTGCGGCCGCCAAGCAGCTGCCACTAAACCGCTGTGCACGCCGTGGTGCACGCCGTGGTGCACGCCGTGGGCACGTGGAAAAGATCCCTGTGAGAGGAAGGTGCTTCGCTGTGTGTGTGTGTGTGTGTGTGTGTGTGTGTGTGTGTGTGTGTGTGTGTGTGTGTGTGGTGTGTGGGTGTGTGTGTGTGTGTGTGTGTGTGTGGGTGTGTGTGTGTGTGTGTGTGTGTGTGTGTGTGTGTGTGTGTGTGTGTGTGTGTGTGTGTGTGTGTGTGTGTTCACAAACATCTGCATTAGGTTAATTACCTGCACCCGTTCCACAGTCCATCAACACCAATTCATTCAAGCACACACAACGCACACACTCACACACACACACACACACACACACACACACACACACACACACACACACACACACACACACACACACACACCCCACATTCTCATTTGAAAACATTAGAATCAGCTCGACTGAGCTCATGCACGGTGAGAGGACAGAACATCAGCACAGCTCATTCAGTGCTCGGAAAATACAGAGGACCAAGTTTCCAGTATTTCCTCAGTTTATCAGTTTGTCAGTTTATCAGTTAAGTGTTTGATCTTGTTTTTTGAACAGGAACTAGGTTTGTGTATTATAGTATATGTGATTTTTCAGTATTGACTGGTTGGTGTCCAGTAGCAGGAAGTGGTGGAAACCAAACACAGAAATAAAAACACAAATTGAAACCGCGTGGAGTCGTATCATTTGAACTAATTCAAATGTTTCTCTGTGACTAAAACGTAGATGAATTGAAAGAATGACGTGTTTTCCCTCATCATTTGTTTCCACTCGTCTTCCTCCCGACCTTAAGACAAAAACATCTTCGTTACTTTTTTTTCGGTCTTAAATCCCAGCGCAGGTTTTCTCCTCGTAATTAAACTGTGAGAAGCTTTAGAGCAGCAGTGATAAGAGCTATCAGCGAGGAGTTACTTTGGTTATTGATTTGATTAAGAGGCTTAAACATTGTTTAATGAGTTTTCCACTCGGCTGCTCTCCATCTAATCAGGCACTCCCTCTCTCTCCTCTATTCTGTCTCGGTGTCTCTCGCCCCTGCTGCAGTTTACTAAAAAATGATTTATCTTCTTATCCTGTGAACTTTTTAAAACCTTTTGGTTTTAACTGTTTATTGTTTATTTTTCATGAAATCTATTAATTATCTGTTAATAATTACTGATGTTTGATGAAACTGTAAATGATGATGATTTATAGCAGAATTTTAGACGAGCATCACATAATAATGTTTGTATAGATATGAAAAAGAAATAAGAAATAATTTGAGTCATTTGAAGAGAAAGAGTTAGAATCTGTGTGGATTCTGTTTGTCTGCGGTCATGGTGGAGATGTGGGTGAACCACATGTCACGCTGTCTGAATAAACCCACGTTACATCTCTAAGCCTCATTAAAGAGGATTTTTCTCTTGATGCTGATTAAGAATTAAACTGTCAGGAAATAAAACCAGAAAATATTCACCAGCTTTTCTTTTCCACGTGTTTCCTCTTCTCTCTAAAATGTGCAGGAAACATTTTCACACGCATGAATCCTGATCGGCTGAAACAGAGACGTTTTTAGTTTGGAAACTTGTCTCCGTCTGGACGCTCCTGACGGAGCCGGGGCCCAGCGGGGGGGCTCCTGCAGGGGCCTCAGACACTGGACCTGCTCGGAGCTCACCTGTCACACACGAGGAACATGTTCTCTAAACTCATATAACACATGATGTCTCCACCATGATGATTGTTGTGTCTCTGCCGGGTCCCAGTGACAGGAGACGGATACATATGTCACAAATCAGGGCGGCGGGCTCCCAGGGCTCTCTGGAGACTCATCTTCCTCTGCCTCTCCAGGCCACTCTTCATCATTAGATGTCGAGCCGCTCGCTGCTGAAGGCTCAGGAACAATAACCCAGCATCAAAGATGAGACTGTGAGCGTTCTCCCCCCTGAGCTTATTTTTCTCTCCCATGGAACGATAACTCGATCTGATGTCGGCAGCGTCTCTTTTGTGTCCTCGGCTTCCAAGAGGGGCCGGTGTCAGCCATTGTTTGTCTCTTGAGTTATTAGCAGCCTTCTGCTCCGCCGCCTCTCGCTGTCACTTTCGTTAGCCGCAGCTAGCTCCACAGTTGCAAAGTTAATTAGCAGCGCTAATGGGAAGCGAGTGTTTGGTCGGACGTGACATGTGAGGTGAGAGAGAGGAAACAAACAAATCCAGCATCTCATTAGTGACGATGACGAATCGCACGGGCTGATGATCGTGTTCAGGCTGAAACCAAAGACAACACACTGCTGTGGAACCACAATGTAGTGATGGAACCACACACACACACACACACATTAATAATGTAGTGATGCAACCACACACACACACACACACACACACACATTAATAATGTAGTGATGGAACCACACACACACACACACACACACACACACACACACACACACACATAGTGATAGAACACTGTGACCGTCCTCATTACGTTTACTCCTGTTGTCAGGTCCTGTCACTCAGGTGCTAACGAGAGCAGCGGAGGAGGCCGCCATATATCACCTGCCCATCGGGGGGGTGAGAGTAATTAGACGACGGAGGTGGTGGCAGCGGCTGAGTGACGCCGCGGAGACGTGTTAACAGCGTTTGTCTACAGCCAGCGATCACCTGACACACCTCAGTGTCTGGATCTCTCCAGGTCAGGGATGAGACAAGAAGAGGAAGAAGAGGAAGAAGAGGAAGAAGAGCAAGAAGAGGAAGAAGAGGAAGAAGAGGGAGAAGAGGAAGAAGAGGAAGAAGAGCAAGAAGAGGAAGAAGAGGGAGAAGAGGAAGAAGAGTTGATCTTTAAACTTATACATGAGAAAAGATCCTCTGCTGTTTTCACCAGCGTCTCACGTCTCACGTCTCACGTCTCACGTCTCACTTCTCACGTCTCACGTCTCACTTCTCACGTCTCACTTCTCACGTCTCACGTCTCACTTCTCACGTCTCACGTCTCACTTCTCACACGTCTCGCCTCACGTCTCACTTCTCACGTCTCACGTCTCACGTCTCACTTCTCACGTCTCACGTCTCACGTCTCACTTCTCACGTCTCACGTCTCACGTCTCACGTCCACGTCTCACGTCTCACTTCTCACGTCTCACGTCTCACTTCTCACGTCTCACGTCTCACTTCTCACTTCTCACGTCTCACTTCTCACGTCTCATGTCTCACGTCCCGTCACGTCTCACTTCTCACGTCTCACGTCTCACGTCTCACTTCTCACGGTGAATTAGCCGTCGTTTGATTCCTGCCGTTATGAGTCACATGTGAGTTCTGTCCCCTCTACGCTACAAACAAACACGATTAGAGGGATCACAGTAATTGCGGTGAAATGGCTTCACTCTAATCCGTCCGTCTGTGACGAAGCGGAACATGACGAGGGGCCCGGGTCAGGGGAGGAGGGGCCACAGGACGTCTGGTTCTCAGATTACAGCTCCAGATTATATGCAAATACACTGAAACTGGAGAAATATTCTTGTTATTTGTTTGTCCTGTGGCTCTGTGTTTTTCTGCTGGACACAAAAGTTGTTATCATCACAGCAGTTGTTTGTGTTTCACATTTTATGGTTTGGATGGAACAACATTATGATTCAACATGTTAAAGACACAGTGTAATTATTAATACTTTAACTAAACTGATCACCTGTAGTCACTATAATGCTTTTTCTTCTGCATCAGTCATCCACATGTACTCTGCTCTCACAGTTTAGTGACAGAGTGACGCATCTTCCTCCACAAAACATCTGTCGTGAACTCACTTTTTGTTTCTGTTCAAAGTTCCTTATATTTATATTTAATTGTGATGATATTTATATTTAGTTGTGATGATGATATTGTGAACTAGAAGCTCAATCATCTTGTTGTTCACTGTGAACCTCCCGTTCTCCCTCCCGTCACGGAGCTCGTCCTGCGATGTTCCTGAAACAGAAACTTCTGATGTGAACGTTGACGAGAGATGAAATAGAAGATAGAAAAGCTTTGATATTAAAATCTGAGCTCGGTTATGCTCAGCTGGGCCGGTGTGAGTCATGTTCATTTCACAT
>NC_061487.1:28690622-28713122 GCF_022539355.2 Hippoglossus stenolepis
TTGATCTCTGCAGGCGGATGTATTGTCTCTGCAGGTGGATGACTGACTCTGCAGGTGGATGTATTGACTCTCTCTAGGTGGATGTATTGACTCTCTGCAGGCGGATGTATTGACTCTCTGCAGGCGGATGTATTGACTCTCTGCAGGTGGATGTATTGACTCTCTGCAGGTGGATGTATTGACTCTCTCTAGGTGGATGTATTGACTCTCGGTGACTAGCGGATGTTTGACTCTCTGCAGGTGGATGTATTGACTCTCTGCAGGCGGATGATTGACTTCTTCAGGTGGATGTATTGACTCTCTGCAGGTGGATGTATTGACTCTCTCTAGGTGGATGTATTGACTCTCTGCAGGCGGATGTATTGACTCTCTGCAGGGGATGTATTGACTTCTGAGTTGACTCTCTGCAGGCGGATGTATTGACTCTCTGCAGGTGGATGTATTGACTCTCTGCAGGCGGATGTATTGACTCTCTGCAGGTGGATGTATTGACTCTCTCTAGGTGATTATTGACTCTTGCAGTTCTTAGGTGGATGTATTGACTCTCTGCACGGTTGTCTTCAGGGATGTGACTCTGCAGGATGTATTGACCTCTTAGGTGGATGTATTGACTCTCTGCAGGCGGATGTATTGACTCTCTGCAGGCGGATGTATTGACTCTCTGCAGCTGGATGTATTGACTCTCTGCAGGCGGATGTATTGACTCACTGTAGGTGTTGACGAGGGCGTGGATGACGTGCTGGTGGCCGTGGATGGAGGCGAGGTGCAGCGCTGTGTAACCCTGTGAATAAAATGTTGTAAAGATATTTTCAGTCACACTGCAGGTGGCTGTATTGACTCACTGCACATTAATTAACTGGATCATGTGAAGTTTTTAAATCTCTGATGTTTTGGTTCCTTTTAAAGTGACTTTGTTTAAGATCAGTTTGTTGCAATGATTTCAGAAAAGTTTAAAAGATTTAAAAACTTCAAACTGGATAAAAAGTCACTTTTGACTAAACACCGACACGTGCACAAAGAGGATATGACGCCACCAACAGGCGACAGAATGAAACGCAGCGTTACCTTCAATAAAACTACAGATTTCTGCAGGTTTGAAAAAAAGTCAAACATAAAGATCAGGTCTGGATGACTTTTGATAGTTTAATGAGGAAGTGAAGAATTCATCTCAGATCATCAAATGAAACCAAAGAAGAAGAGACAGACGTGTCTGTCGACCTCAATCTCAAGGATTCTTCTTCTTTGGTTTCTCTGCCTGAAACATCTGTGTCCATCATCTTGTCTCCTCGTGGTTTCCTGGAGGTTCGTTCACATTAACACAGTCGAGTCCCAGCGGATCAGCTGTCCGTCATCCTGTCAGTGACAGACGCTCACGTCTGCAGCTTAATGACAGACGCAGCTGATTAACAGGTCTGTAGTTTAAAGAACATCATCGTGACTTTAAATGGGCCCTGGAGGCTTTGATGTGGAGAACAAACACACTGTCACATTCGTCCACGTGAGACGCACATGTAGCGATTCCGTCTCAGTCAGTGCGTCAGGACGCCGCCGTGTGTGAAGAAGCTCCTGTATGTGATGTCATCACTTTGGGCTAAACGCTGACAATCATCAACATCAGCTCACAGCTGTGTTCACCACATTGTGACACTTTCTAAGGCTCATCGTCCAAGTACAGAGAAAGATGTCACACGTCGTCCACATGTCCTCTACAGGTCGTCCAAAGGTCATCTACAGGTCGTCCAAAGGTCGTCCAAAGGTCGTCCAAAGGTCGTCCACACATCGTGTACAGGTCGTACACACGTCATCTACAGGTCGTCGACAGGTCGTCCAAAGGTCGTCCAAAGGTCGTCCGCAGGTCGTCCACACATCGTGTACATGTCGTTTGGACACACGTCATCTACAGGTCGTCTACAGGTCGTCTACAGGTCGTCCACAGGTCGTCCACAGGTCGTCTACAGGTCGTCCAAAGGTCGTCCAAAGGTCGTCCAAAGGTCGTCCACACATCGTGTACAGGTCGTACACACGTCATCTACAGGTCGTCTACAGGTCGTCCAAAGGTCTTCCGCAGGTCGTCCACAGGTCGTCTACAGGTCGTCTACAGGTCGTCCACACATCGTGTACAGGTCGTACACACGTCATCTACATGTCGTCTACAGGTCGTCCAAAGGTCGTCCACAGGTCGTCTACAGGTCGTCCACACATCGTGTACAGGTCGTACACACGTCATCTACATGTCATCTACAGGTCGTCTACAGGTCGTCCACAGGTCGTCTACAGGTCGTGTACACGTCGTACACAGGTTGTACACACGTCGTCCACACGTCGTCCACTTGCGTCCACAGGTCGTCCACATGTCATCTACAGGTCGTCTACAGGTCGTCCAAAGGTCGTCCACATGTCGTCCACAGGTCGTCTACAGGTCGTGTACACGTCGTACACACGTCATCTTAAGGTCGTACACAGGTTGTCTTAAGGTCGTCCACACGTCATCTACAGGCCAAATGATTCAAACATTGACAACTTACCCCCTTCACAGGGACGCATGTGAGCAGAGGGGGACAGAGGGGGGGACAGTGAGGGTCAGAGGTCACAGATCTGACAGTGAAACACTGAATCTGAATGTGACTCTTTAACTCTTAACACTCACATGCTGATGTGACGATGAGAAACAAACAATGAAAAAGACGAGAAACAGA
Source organism: Hippoglossus stenolepis (assembly GCF_022539355.2). NCBI lineage: Eukaryota > Metazoa > Chordata > Actinopteri > Pleuronectiformes > Pleuronectidae > Hippoglossus > Hippoglossus stenolepis. The sequence goes on from NC_061487.1 coordinate 28,693,319, forward strand.
AAAACATTTAGACACAAACAAAAGATTCTAAATTAAAAGCATTATATTTATATACATTACATTTCATTGAGCTGACACTTTTATCCAGAGCGACTCACAATCAGTGCATCAACCACGAGGAACAAACAGAACAACAAGAATAGAGAAAGAACAATTTCTTCAGGAAAGACAAACTACAAAGTTCTATAAGTAAGTGACATGTAAGTGCTACTAAATTGTTAGTTCAAACTTTTATTCAAGGTATAATCGGAAGAGGAAGAGGATAATTATCTTTAATTAAACTGCGTTAGGGGAATCTTTTCTTCTGTGTTTTCATTGTTAGTCTTTGCAATAAAATAAAAATGTTCTGATGAGTATTTAAACGAAGTCGCTGACCTGAAGTGATCGTATGGATTATTGATTTTGGATTGACTGACGCTCTTGTTATCAGAGCCATTAACTCCTAAATGATTAGAGACTAAACGTTCATTTTCTAATTAAGGAGGCAATAAGTGATTTGTCTGTTTTGCTTTGCTCAGCTGGAGCTTAACTATGATCTAATTATTGTTATGAACATTATATACACACACCTTACCCTAACCCAACCCTAATGTGTTAACCCTCCAACAGTCCATTAAGTGAGGGCCAGCCAAAATGTCCCCACAAAGAATCTGTACAAGAACAAACACACACACACGCCACTCACTGATCGGACGTTGACGTCGGCTCCGGAGCGAAGCATCATGTCCACGACCTCCTGACGACCCTGCTTCGCTGCCCAGTGAAGAGCAGTCTGAACCACACACACACACACACACACACACACACACACACACACACACACACACACACACACACGTTACCTGACAACACTCAACTCTGTTTCTTCTAGATCACAGACCGTACATAAACATGGACGACATGATGGCTCCCCAAAATGAAACCAATCGCCCCCTGGTTGCTGGTTGCAGTATATGTCATAAACCCCTCCTCCTCCATGTTAGCAGATGGGACATAACGTTCTAAATGGAGCCATAAACCACCAAGAAACAAACGTTAAAACATTCAGTTGATTTTGTTGTGAATGATTCAGACGATGAAAGTAGTGGTTCAAAAAAAAAATAATGTAAATTCTGTCCAAACTAATTATAAATTCAACCTTCAGTAAATAGACATAGAAAAATATAAATATTTCAAATGATGATCAGCTGAAAATGATAAATCATGAAACTAATTCGATGAAAGATCACTTATCATTTTAACTGTTACATCATCGTCTTTATTGGGTTTATTAGCAGGTGGCTACCAACGTCAAGGTGCCTCATCACCACCATCAAATCCAAATGAACTGTTAGTTAACAATTAGGTAAATCAAAGACAAGAGATAAGGACGTCTACTTCCTGATGGAAACACACCTGCACCTTCTAACAAGGTTTCAGAATTTTCTTGACGTGTGTAAATGTCCTCGTGTCCTCGTGTCCTCGTGTCCTCTCAACACTCATCGATTCCAGCACCAAGTTCTGATTCAACACGATCAGATGAGTGTCCTTGAATATGGCTCTTTAAGAGAATTAACTCCCACTGTGATTACTGTGTGTGTGTGTGTGTGTGTGTGTGTGTGTGTGTGTGTGTGTGTGTGTGTGTGTGTGTGTGTGTGTGTGTGTGTGTTTAACCTAATTAACCATGACTTCACTTCAGAGCAGGATTTTATTTAAATGAGCTGTAGCTTCTCTCAGAACACTGAACATTAGTTCTGAAGAAAATATTCTCACAGATTCAAGAAACGACGTCGTCATTGATTTAATAAAACTATTGATCATCTGCAGGTCAGTGATCAGCTCAATAGAATGACAACCCCCCCTACAGCTGATCAGATGATATTCCATCCTACAAAAATATTACATTTTTTCATAACTTCATCTTATTTGCATCATTTCTATTAAATCACTGGTTGTGCTTTATACATACACATATTAGTAGTAGTAGTAATAGTGTAGCAGTAAGGAGAACACTAAAAAGACAGAAGGGCCCTTTACACCTCAACAGGGAAAGGAGGTGCGAGGGAGATGATGCACCTGTGAGCCAAAGGAGGATGGAAACTCAAACAAAGGCACATAGAAGACAACTGAGGAGTGAGAGTGACTGTAGGAAGGAGATCACAAAAAGATAAACTACTTTCTGGGAATTTGATCCAAGAACCAGCTGGATTTATTTCACAATCGTCCTGGACCGAGAGACAAACGAGCTGATCCCTGGAGCCTGATGGAGAAGATTGGACCTGGTCCCCTCTGTCCTGGTTGAACCATACAAGCTAAGTCTCCATTTTCAAACTCTCCTGGCTTCCCCGATTCCCTTTGCCTCGAGTGAGGAGCCCCTCAAAAACACATTTCCCTCACTTTTCACTTTCATGGACCCTAACTCCCCTCACCAACACACACCCCCCCCCCACACACACACACACACACACACACACACAATCACACACATCTTCAGAACTCGGACTACACTCTCAACGAACTCTCCTGAACACTTGTTTCATTTGTTTATTTAGTGGACAGATAATCTTCTTATTTGGAAATTAATTTGTTTTCTATTGATGATTTGATATTTTGGTGAAAATGAGTTCTTGATGTTTGTTTATTAATCATATGTCTTTGATTTGATTGTTATTTTGATTTGAATAATTGATTGAATATATAGATGAACAGAATTGTTTGTGATTTCTTTTCCTTTGATGGCTGTTGTGTTTAGGTTAACAAGCTTTTAAGCTAACATAGCTCCTTTACCGTGAAATAGTTTAATAAATGGACAGGTGAAGAAGCCCTGTCTGGCGCCCAACTCTTTTTGGTTGATGGTTTTGAAAACCTACGCTACAATAGTAGTAGTAGTATACACAAGTATCCGTCTGACAATCAGAGACAGTCAGACAAGAATCTGTTATGTCTCTAACAGCAGTTGCTGGTTGAAAACCATAGCTTGGCTCATCGGCACTAAAAGCACAAACACAGAGAGAAAAACGGAGTGAACTTACAAACTGGACGAGTTCCGAGGAGCGAGAAACAAACAGAAGACGACAGAAACGTGAGACACACACACACACCAGTAATAATCTCCGCTCACACTAACACACCTGAAAATAACATCACGTCATGTGGTGTAAACAGGAAGTAGATTGTCTACTCTACTGAGTTACAGAAGATACTCGAGGAACAGTGATGGTGAATAGCGAGAGCAGACATTTCATTTCGGTGAAAACTGTCAACGACCACGAGCCACAAACGCTGCGTGTGACACGTTTTCAGACATGACGGACACATGTCTGTCTCGGCAGGAAGCCTTCGTCCTGTGACACGTTCAGGAGGGAGAACCAGCAGTGACACAAACCGTCCACTGCCGGCCGACCGTCGTGTGCCGGGCATCTGTCGGCTGTTTGTGGTGACGGGCGGGAGTTAGCACAACGTGCGTGAAAGCAGCAGGACAAAGAACATCAAACAGGCGTAAACTACACACGTTACACTTGAAGTGAATCATGAAAAGAAGATAAAGAGTGTGGAGCGGAGCGAGGGTCAAACCACTGATGGCAGCGAAGGGGGGACACAACAGGCATATGGACAGGTCTTTATTCTCGCTCTATGGGGGGGGGTCCTTCACAGAAGCTCCAGAAGAAGAAACTTATGTGGAACTCGACTTCTGACACAACCAGGACGTTTCAAACAGTCGCAACATATGTTGGAAACACGCTGAAGAATCTTTGACTCAATGGAGACGAGTCAAAACTAAATAAATCTGACGTTCAGTGAACACAGCACAGAGGAGGAGCAGCAGGAGGAGGAGGAGGAGCAGCAGGAGGAGGAGGAGCAGGAGGAGGAGGAGGAGGAGCAGCAGGAGGAGGCAGCAGGAGGAGGAGGAGGAGGAGCAGCAGGAAGAGGAGGAGGAGGAGCAGGAGGAGGAGGAGGAGGAGCAGCAGGAGGAGGAGGAGCAGCAGGAGGAGGAGGAGAGGAGCAGCAGGAGGAGGAGCAGCAGCAGCAGGAGGAGGAGGAGCAGCAGGAGGAGGAGGAGGAGGAGCAGGAGGAGGAGCACAGCAGGAGGAGGAGGAGCAGGAGGAGGAGGAGGAGCAGCAGGAGGAGGAGCAGCAGGAGGAGGAGGAGCAGCAGGAGAGGAGGAGGAGCAGCAGGAGGAGGAGCAGCAGCAGGAGGAGGAGGAGCAGGAGGTAATGGCGGCAGAAAGTGAGGAGAAAACATCTTGAGAATATATTTTTAAATGTAGGAACTCAACCGAACAGCTAACGTAACACGTGAACATTTTTCGTCCATTTCTCTGTTGCTAGGCGACGGCTGTAACGGTGGGACAAGCTGGTGACGCAATAGTTAGACCAGACCGTCTCATTTCGATTCGGCCGGCGCCGTGTGGCCGTTGGAGGATGTAGCCGACGGCGGCGTAGATCAGGTCCTCCACAGGATGCAGCCGCTGAATAGAGACACAGCTGTTATCACACCAAGCTCTACTTCCTGTTTCTACTTCCTGCCCCCCCACACACACACACACACTTTGTGGTTGTTAATGACTCACCCCCTTCATGTGCGATGAGGTTCATGTCACACAGGACGTCACCAGGAGGAAGCCAACAGAGGACGTACATGTGAACACGTTACCATGAAACACGTCAACAACATCAAAACACACGTGTGGAAACTGTGACATCATGAAAACATGGAATTCTGTTCACATCACTTCATGATTGTCATACATTTTATGATTTGATAAAAGCAGCTGCTGGTGTTCATTGGTTGATTTCAGGCGCCTCGATGACATCACTGTTGTCACCCTAAACATTTTGACGTCTGAATAAAACCCCTTGGTTTTGTTCTTCTGTGAATTTCTGTTTGACATAGTTTTTAGTTTTTATAAATCTTCCCCAGCGACACCTAGTGGCTGAATGTATGTTTTTGTGTCCTCACTTGGACTCAAAGATGAACTGAATAGATTCAGAGGTCAAAGGTCACAGTGACCTCAAACTGCTCTGGTTGGTGAAGACAAACAAGCACAAGGAGGCGATGGTTTTAAAAAGGAAGCTGTTCACTCATCCATTTTAATTTTAGGTGTAAAGTCTTATTATTAAGTGTCCTGTTATGGCAGCCATGGTTTATCTGCCCCATTGCCCGATGGGATTTCTCTTCGTCATCTTCATCATCTTCAGCGTCTGTCTGCAGCTTCAGATTTAAACTAATAGGATCGTTACCCCCCCCCGTCTCCTCTGTTCATCTCAACCAGCAGATTACTGACTTGTTTACTGCTCTGATGCCGTGTTTCGAGTTTCAGTGACCGAGACTTAGCACGGAGCTGATAAACAAGAGGAGGCAGATTTATCTCTCATTGTTACTTCGGTGTAAGAACTTTTCACTTGTTGATGTTTGTAACTGTTCATGGTGAAGAGATGATGAGATACTCACTGTGATGAAGTCCTGACGAGAGCAGAGAAGAAGAACAAGTTTCATTCATCATTTAAAACATGGATAAGTTCCTCCTCTCTGATTGGCTGACAGCTCTGATTGGTTACAGGAACATTTGATTGGTTCCTCTGTGTCAGTTGTTGTGAACGTTGTGTTACTGTAGTTTCCTGTGTGATGAAGACGCTCTGTGTCGTTACCTTCTTCACCACGAGGCCGGGCTCCTGAGCGAGCAGCTGCTGCTGAGCCGCCATGTTTCCCAGAGCTGAGCTCCTCAACCAGGCCTTCTCCAGAGGGTCCAGCTGCACCCTGTGGAACAGAGACTGGAGAACCCAGGGGAACCGTTACTGACAGAACAGCATTTACATTACATTTCATTTAGCTGACGCTTTTATCCACAGCGACGTACAATAAGTGCATCAACCATGAGGGAACAAACCCAGAACAGCAAGAATCAAGCTGATTGGCCGATGCAGAGCGACGTGGACGGGCTGGGCTGTGAGGTTGGACCATGTCCTGGATGTAGACTGGACCTGATCCGGTCACAGCACGGTACCAAGTACTAGTGTTTTAAAGTGGACGCGGCATCTTTTCTACACATCAATAAACCACTGACATCACGTCACATCAGAGAGTTCCACAGTGACACATGTAAAATGTCCTTTGGTCTCCTGAAAGGTGCTTAATTAATTCAAGTTATTATTATTATTATTATTATTATTATTATTATTATTATTATTATTATTATTAGTGCTGTCTCTACTTCCTGTGATTGGTCCAAAAGTCCAAACAATCCAACAAAGTGTTTTCACTCTGGAACAGAACCAGGTTCAGTTTGATCCAGAGTTTGATCCACAGTGAGTATAACAAAATAAACACACACAGATTAGTAAAAGTGTTAGTGTGTACTTACTGTGACGGAGGAGGCTGTCACACTCCTGGTGTCGTCGTCTTCACTCTGCAACACAAAAACATGACAATTATCGACATTGATGCTGAACCTGCAGCTGTTTCAAAGTAATAGAGTACATTTATAGTAGAGTAAATTCTAATCATCAGGGAAACAATCCACTGCATAAACAGCACAGATACACGGTCTAGTCCAGAAACCATAGAACCACCTGTAGCACCTGATCTATATCTGGACCTCTTTTCTTCAGTTGATCTCCTGAACCGACGTCACTAGTTTCATCATCTAAACCAACAACTTGTCTTTTAGACTCTGTCCCAACTGGACCTTTTAAGGAAGTTCTCCCCCTAATTGACAGTTTCATGATAAATCAGATTAATATGTCTTTGTTAACCGGCTGCGTACCACAAGCTTTTAAAGTAGCTGTAATTAAACCTCTGCTTCAAAAGCCCACTCTGGATCCAGATGTTTTAGCTGATTAGACCCAAATCAATATGACCCATATGTTAACAGTTACTAACGACCTTTTCATGTCCTCAGATAATGGACTTGTCTCTTACTGGTCCTGTTGGATCTTAGTGCAGCATCTGACCCCACAGATCATAAGATCCTGTGACAGAGACTGGAGCAACATGTCGGGATCAAAGGAACATCAGACTGGTTTAAATCATATTTATCACATAGATTTCAGTTTGTTCATGTGAACACTGACTCCTCCATGCACACACAAGTTAGTCATGGAGTTCCACAGGGTTCTGTCCTTGGACCGATGCTCTTCAGCTTATATCTGCTCCCTTTAGGCAACATCATCAGAAAGCACCTCGTACACTTCCACTGTTACGCAGACGACACCCAGCAGTACATATATGAAGAACATCAATCTAAGATGTTATCAAACCCTGATGACAGAAACGTTGTTGAGGTTTACAAAGAATTTTAAGAAAATAAACAAATATTTACATAAATATTAATTTAAATGTTCATCTTTTCTACATTGTTTATTCTGTAAAATTAAACTTTGTCAAACAAACAAACACTGAACCTGATAAAGTTCCCGAAATGTTCCTGACGTGTCCTGGAGGATATAAAATGTCAGAGTGAGTCCATGTGAGGAGACAGCAGGACAATGTGTGGAAGCTTCTCAGAGAGCGAGTGGACGTGTTGATGAGGTTTCTAACACGTGACGGACGTGAAACTGGAAGAACACAAACATCTCAGGATGAAGAAGAGGAGCCGTACACGTAGAAGACGAAGACGTCAACTTGGAAACACGAGGAGATTCCAGATCTTTTGGTGATGAGGGCCGACGCCGGTGTGGATGAGCTGTAAACAACAACACTGATCTTTGTCCCGCCTCCTGCTGCTCTACAGGCTCCGCCCCTCGCCTGGATGTTCCCCACATGTTCCTGTTGTTTATTCTTGATAAAATGTATTTCTCAGTATACTATGATTTTTCTTTAACAGCTGATTCTGAGTTTTTCTCATAGCGCCTCACGTTTGAAAGTGGATAAAATAACCTAAAATAACAACGTGCAGTACGAATCATCTTTGAGTTGTTGTGTAATTGTTGCAGTGTGAGTCCTTGCAGACACACAGTGAACCTCCCTGAAGGAGGAGTAAGGGGTAAAATCTAACGAATCCATTAAATCCCTAAAAAGACTCAAACACACTTCAGAGAGGACGAGGCAGCTTTCATCTTTATTTACTGTCTGTTGTTAGCGCAGCAGATTGGAGAGGTCTCCTCTTAACGTGTTAATGAGCATCGGCCCATTGTGGGATTTATTCTTTCATTCTCTCCATCGGATACATGAAGGAATCTCTTTCATGTCTCCTCTTCCTCTCTTCACCTGTTTTCTGTGTTTTCTCTTTAAACTGGAGAAGTTCAGTTCAGACACATTCGGATGTCTGAGGACTGAGAGGATTTTAAACTCGTCCAACAACGTCAGCCTCCTCCTGACGAGGAGCTCGTTATCATTTTATATCACATCAGAAGAAATAAAGGTTCAGTTAGTTCACACCTGTCTGTGAGAAGGAGGAGGAGCAGGAGGAGGAGGAGGAGCAGGAAGAAGAGGAGGGGGAGCATGTCGTTCTTTATGATACAGACTGTATGTGAGCAGGTGGGGGGGCAGGACATCCCGCTTCATGGACCAATCGGGCACAGGCTCCACCCACATGAACACACCTGAAAACATGGAAGAGGAAGAGGAGGAGACGACCCCCCCCCGTTGATTCGTTGTGGTGTTCCTGGTGTAATCATGACATGATGACATCATTCGTATTCGTCTGATCAGATGGACCTTGTTCGTACGCGGTTGGTAATAAAGTTTGATTGATTGATCTTTAATGTTCTGTTTGAATGACGACGCAGCTGGGGCGGGACCTCAGGGACCTGCTGGTGATGCAAGTAATGAAACATTCTGCTCACATTTACATATAAATTGAGATTTTACAACAACCATGTTTTCCTATTGAAATCAGGCTCTGTGTTAAAACGCTCATGTGATCTGTTCTCATTCACCGTCCTCGTTGTCAGAGCTCACCGGGGTCACCAGAGGTCAAGGGAATTATGATTACACTACAGCCTCGTCATTCGTTCATCGAGCTAACCCCGAGTGAGCCCCTGCTGGCCGACGATGAGACGAGATCACTTCACAGGAACAAGAATGTTTAGTTACGGGTTCATCTCAACGTTTTTTCCAGACGGGCTTGCTGTGACTTTGATAAATGTTTCTGGAGGTCGGACGAAGAAGATGGACGTCACGTCTGAACAATAACCCCGTTGACACCTGGTGTTAACGTCCAAACACACGTATATATTAGACACAGTAAAATATCTGGGTCAGGGATGATTTCTGTGATGAAGACGATGTTCCTCATCAGTGATGTAAACAGCCTTCTTTAAATCTGACTGTTCTAAATGACGAATGTGGTGCACTAACAGTGGAGCTAAAATAAAAAAGCTTAATCTGAATTTAGAATCTTTCTTTGTGGCCTGTAAAGAGGATTCTTTGTACAAATATTTGTGTCGATTAACTGATTGGACAAATATCATCATAACGACCTGAACAGCCTCGAACAGTCTCAACAATAATCTAATGATGTTGGCTGATGATTGTATTTATTTGTTTTATCTTATTTAGACATGGACCATTGAGCTCAGGTGTGAAACAGTGATAACAGCAGGACGAGCTGAAGACGAGTCCTGAATCTGGACACAGCTTCATCCATTTCAACGTCAGGCGTGATCGAACAAACGTGTGTGATCGGTTCATTAACACCAGGTGTGAACAGGGTCGTCCTCTGTGGAGGAGAGAGTGTTGTCCCACAACGCTCTGCAGCGGTTCAGTTAAAAACTACACTGCTGTAGTTTGATGAGAAACAGGAAAAAGAAAAATCTGCTGATTTATAATTAAATTGATATAAATCCTGTCGTCTGATCTAAAGAATATAAAAACATGAAAAGTTTTCACCGATGATGTGAGACAGGACGGACGTGTCTCACTCACCTTCCTGGAGATGGTCGTCTCGCTGCCTAGAGACACGGAGTCGCTGCGGAGCGACAGGAGGTCGCAGCAGGTCATGTCTCCTCCATCGCTGCTGGAGCTCAGATCGGTGAGCAGGTTCTCAGGGGCCACCTGGTGTGCAGGTCTCTCCGCTCTCTGAGGCTCTGATGGTGTCGGACTCACCGGGGTCCCAACCACGGCCCCTGGAGCTGGACACTGTGAAATGCACAGGAAACACATGGGTCGGCGCTGCAACTGAATATTATTTTCATCTATATTCATCAATACTAATGATGTATTAATATTAAGGATTTATTATTCACATCTAAGGGGGCGTATTCAAATATGTTTTAATTCAAAGTAAAAGCATGAGATTTTTCATCTGCATCCTCTCAGCTGCTCTGAGACGTGGTTCTCAAACCAGGGCTCAGGACCCCTGAGGGGGGGCAGACGGAAAAGAGCTGAAGCCGTTTTCACACTTGAACTGTGTAAAATGTTGTCTGGTCGTGTTGTGTAGTTGGTGTTTGTGAAGCAGCAGCAGGTTGTTTCTGGACATGTTGTGTAGTCAGTGTTTGTGAAGCAGCAGCAGCAGGTTGTCGGGTCCGACTCGTTCAAACAGGAACAAGTGGGGAACATCAGGCGAGGGGCGGAGCCTGTAGAGCAGCAGGAGGCGGAGCCTGTAGAGCAGCAGGAGGCGGGGCATGACGTATAAACTCTGCTGTGGAAAGATCAGTGTTGTTGTTTACAGCTCATCCACACCGGCGTCGGCCCTCATCACCAAAAGATCTGGAACCTCCTCGTGTTTCCAAGTGGACGTCTTCGTCTTCTACGTGTACGGCTCCTCTTCTTCATCCTGAGATGTTTGTGTTCTTCCAGTTTCACGTCCGTCACGTGTTAGAAACCTCATCAACACGTCCACTCGCTCTCTGGGAAGCTTCAGGACATTGTCCTGCTGTGTCCTCACATGGACTCACTCTGACACTTGTTCTCACATACAGAACCTCCAGAACATGTCAGGAACATATGTGTGGTTCAGTTCAGGTCTGAAAACATGAGACTTAAAAGTACAAACATTCGAGCATGAATTTATTTCCACATGTGAGTTTGATGAAGTTGGACATCTCTGATGTTTCCGTCGTTGGGACATGAACGTCCAGCTCTCGACTCCAGTCTGCGCTTGTGTCCCTCACACAGCAGCATTAGCATATAACAGAGTGTTTACACGACACAAAATGTCCGTCTGCCTGAAAGTGGCGTTCATCTTCACTCGCCGCTCGGAGCGAGAGAATGAGCTGCCTCGGCCTGTTGAGTACAATTAGGCCTCAGTCGGCAACAGACTTCAGCAGCAGCAGTTTAACATCTCACAGAGACACAGTTGTCCTTTAACTGTTCAGGACGGGCTTCCCAGGAGAGCTAATTACTGCCACACACACACACACACAGTAAATATTAACGACAGAGATTTACAGGTTCCTGGTTCAGAATGAATCTTCACACAGAGCGTCACGTTTACAGCGTGTTCAGAGCAGCGTGTTGTTTCACAGTAAAACCCACTGACGTACACACTATGAGACAAATATTCAATCTGTGGACAAACACATCGATAGTGTTTAAAATATAACACTTAGATTCACAATGTGATTTCATTTTTTTATATATGTTCAAACTTTTGAAAATAAAAGCAGCTTAACTGATCAGCTCCTGTTCCTTCAAAATAAAAGCAGCTGAAGCAGATGTGATGTCTGTGTTCATGTGTCATGTGTCCTGTGTCCTGTGTCCTGTGTCATGTGTCATGTGTCCTGTGTCCTGTGTCCTGTGTCATGTGTCCTGTGTCCTGTGTCCTGTGTCATGTGTCATGTGTCCTGTGTCCTGTGTCCTGTGTCCTGTGTCCTGTGTCATGTGTCCTGTGTCCTGTGTCCTGTGTCATGTGTCCTGTGTCATGTGTCATGTGTCCTGTGTCCTGTGTCCTGTGTCCTGTGTCATGTGTCCTGTGTCCTGTGTCCTGTGTCATGTGTCCTGTGTCCTGTGTCCTGTGTCCTGTGTCATGTGTCCTGTGTCCTGTGTCCTGTGTCCTGTGTCATGTGTCTGTGTCCTGTGTCCTGTGTCTGTGTCTGCTGTGTCATTGTGTCATGTGTCCTGTGTCATGTGTCCTGTGTTTGTGTCCTGTGTCCTGTGTCCTGTGTCATGTGTCTTGTGTCCTGTGTCATGTGTCCTGTGTCCTGTGTCCTGTGTCCTGTGTCATGTGTCCTGTGTCCTGTGTCATGTGTCCTGTGTCCTGTGTCCTGTATGTGCTAGGGAACAACAGTTCATGTGAAAGTTGTCAGTCGAAGCCGATTCCTCCATTTTCAATGGGTGTTTTTTCACTTTTTGAGTGTGTGTGATTAATAAAACAATTATTACAGATTTTAAATGTTTGACTCAGTTTGACTCAGTTTGACTCAGAGCTGCTGATTGGAGCTAATTTCTTAAATCATTTCTCAGAATATGAAACAGAAACTGCTCTTTAGGAGTTGCTATTATTAACAGTTTGTTTGTCATCATATGAGACTGTGTGTGTGTCTTATTATAATTCAAATTACTTCCTGTATCTGAGCATCTGATTAAATAACAGCAGGACCAGAACCAGGACCAGAACCAAGTCCAGAACCAGGTCTGCAGCTGTTGGGGGCTGTGGGGGTCCGGGGCCTCACACCACAGTGACTTTATTGGAAACCCGACAGATTCAGTTCTCAATTAATCAATTACACTGATTATTGATTATTAATTAAGAATAATTGTTTCATCTGTATAATTAAAAAACATTGAGAATGAAACCAGGCAGATTTTTCTTATTGATGACACAAAGTCAAACTATTGCTCTGATTATTGACAGAAACGTCGTGAAGGAAGACGAGAGAAGAAGCGGAGACGCTGTTGGTCCTGGATGTGGCAGCAGATCTGAATTCATCTTCGTCTCAGAGGTTTGAAATAAGAAGATGAAGAAGAGAAGCTGTCACAGCGTCCGGCTCTGAACCTGATCACACAGCGTTTAAACAAAGAACATGAATATACATGAGACCCTCATCTTCACTTCCCATCATGCTCTGCTCTCACCTCCTCTGCCTGAGTGACAACCAGCGCCGGGACGCTGCCACGTGCCCCCCCGGCTCCGTCCTGATTGGCTGCTGCAGTTGTCAGGTCACGGTGTGAGTGATGGACGACCTGATGCTCGGCGTCCTGACCTGAAGCTTCATGTAAACACAGGGAGGAGGGGGGGTTAGACTTTCTGATTCAAGACTCTAGAGGGCGCCACTTGTGATACGACTCCACGTGGGAGGGTTCCTGTAGAGGCCACCACGGAGCTCCGAAGAGCATAGAGCGTGGATCGCCCCCTGGTGGTTGGCTGCAGTACAGGTCATAAACCAAAAAGATTTGTTGTTTAATGTACGTTTGTACAGAAACAGACTTTTATCGCTTCAGTTTAAAACATCAGTTACTTCTCACCTCTGTTAGGATCTGATCCCGACCGACCCAGGAGGTCGACTGGACTCAGGTCGGACTCAGTTAAACGTCCTCCACCCTCTGGACCATCGTGGACATCAGATGAATCCTGGTCGTCAGGTGAATCTGGACGACGTTCTGTCTGACCTTTGACCTCCAGATCACAGCGAGGATTCAGTTGCTCCTGGAGCTTTGTCAGACTCTCATGGTTCTGGTTTGGTTGATCCTGGGACACTAGGTCCAGTCCTGGGTCTGGATTTGAATCCTGCTCGTCTTGTGTCACGTCAGAGCGCAGGAGGTCAAAGTTCACTGGAGACTGGAAATCTTCCTCCATTGTCCTGAGAGTCTTCGACTGTCGACGAGAGTTTGACTCTGGAATGAAAATGAGAAGAGAAAATTTTATATGAAAAAATATAATATATATATCTCATCTTTGTGAGAGGTTTAAGAAACGAGAATAAAAAGTTCAGACGACATCTGAGAGTCTGAAGCTTCATGTGTTTGATCCATAGTTTCCTTTGATCTGGTTACTTTTGGTTCACATTGTAATTTAGGGACTAAAGAGTTCTGTCTGACATACGTGCGTCCTGTCGTCATCACCTACGTGGGCGGAGTCTACCTATACTTGACTCTGATTGGTTTGTAGACGGCGTCTGACGTGGGCGTGTTGTCAGTTGGGGGGGGGTAGTCTTGAATGAATGAAGTGCTTCATCTGGTTGCCATGGTGACATCATGATGGTATTACTCCCAGCATCAGCACCTTCAGGCGCAGTAGTCAATAGTACTCCAGTACTCCAAAGTAATACAGTACTACACTACTCCATAGTACTACACTATTACAGTACTACAGTACTCCATAGTTTTACGGTACTACAGTACTACAGTACTCCACAGTACTCCACAGTAATACAATACTACAGTATTACAGTACTCCACAGTACTACACTACTCCATAGTACTACACTATTACAGTACTACAGTACTCCACAGTTTTACAGTACTACAGTACTACAGTACTCCACAGTAATACAATACTACAGTATTCCAGTACTCCACAGTACTCCACAGTTCTACAGTACTACAGTACTACAATGCTACAGTACTACAGTACTCAACAGTACCCCACAGTACTACAGTACTCCACTAATTCAAATGCACCAAATGAACGTCCTTGAGTTCAAACATTATATCGTCAGAGGTGAAGACTGCAGCTTCTTCTTCTTCTTCTTCTTCTTCTTCTTCTTCTTCTTCTTCTAATTCTAATTCTGTCTCTACTTCCTGTGATTGGTCCAAAAGTCCAAACTATCCAACAAAGTGTTTTCACTGCAAACCAACAGAACCAGGTTCAGTTTGATCCAGACCCAGAACTCCTCTTCTGCTCTGAGGAACCTTTCACACCTGTTCATCAATCAAAGGGAATCAAAATAAATGAGAACTATATCAGGAGCCAGTAGGTGGCGCTGAGTCTCCAGTCAGGTGTCATTGCACCACTGCAGAAGAGACGTCATTAAAAGAGTCAAAGGTCAAAAGAAGGAAAACCATGATGACAGAACCCCATCTGAACGCCATCTCCTCATTGGTCGACATGTTTCCCCGCTCCTGGAGCATCATTTACTCACTGAATCACGTTCAACTTTTTAACGTTTACGCGTCAACAAGAGGAAGCATATTGAATCATTTTTCATCTTACAATATTGAGTTCATGTAAAAACACACACGTTCACATGTTAAATAAATCAAAGTGATTGATGGATCAGCTGATTGATAACGAAGGTTCACGTGTGCTCAGTCTCTTCATCTTCAACACATGAATCCCAGAGGTGGTAATTACGTTTGAGCTCAGATAACAGGAGCTGCTGCTCACGCTCATAACAACTGATAACCACCGTGTTAATGAATCTGTAAATGGCCGCGGGCGCAGATCATTTATGAGGGAAAACAAACAAGTTCTTCTTTCATGTGAAAATCTTTGGAGTCAGGACCACGGAGAATATGACGGGAAACACATCTGGATTTCCCTCAATACTCCCCTTGTACATTCTGATAAAACAACCCGGTGTCATTTCAGGGGGTCGTCGGGTCTCGACCGGGCAGGGGTGGAGGATCAGAGCAGGGTGGAGGATCAGGGCAGGGTGGAGGATCAGAGCAGGGAGGAGGATCAGGCAGGTGGAGGATCAGGGCAGGGTGGAGGATCGGAGCAGGGTGGAGGATCAGGGCAGGGTGGAGGATCAGGGCAGGGTGGAGGATCAGAGCAGGGTGGAGGATCAGAGCAGGGTGGAGGATCAGGGCAGGGGGGAGGATCAGGGCAGGGTGGAGGATCAGGGCAGGGTGGAGGATCAGAGCAGGGTGGAGGATCAGCAGGGTGGAGGATCAGAGCAGGTGGAGGATCAGGGCAGGGTGGAGGATCAGGGCAGGGTGGAGGATCAGAGCAGGGTGGAGGATCAGAGCAGGGTGGAGGATCAGGGCAGGTGGAGGATCAGGGCAGGGTGGAGGATCAGACACAGAGACACACACAGAGAGACACACAGACACACACAGAGACACACACAGAGAGACACACACACACACACAGAGACACACACACACACACACACAGAGACACACAGACACACACACACATACACACACACACAGAGACACACAGAGACACACACACACACACATACACACACACACAGAGACACACAGAGACACACACACACAGAGACACACAGAGACACACACACACACACAGAGACACACACATACACACACACACACACACACAGACACACACAGAGAGACACACACACAGAGACACACACACACACAGAGACACACACAGAGACACACACACACACACACAGAGACACACACACACACAGAGACACACACACACACACACACACACACACACACACACACACACACACACACAGACAGACACAGACACACAGACACACACAGACACACACACACAGAGACACACACACACACAGAGACACACAGACACACACACACACACACACACACAGAGACACACACACACACACACACACACACACACATACATACACACACAGACACACACACACACACACAGACACACACAGACACACACACACACACACAGAGAGAGACACACACACACACACTTCCCTCAAAGCATCATGGGAACTGTAGTCCCGGTCCTAACAGGGATTAGCTTGTGGTTTTATATAATGGTAACGCTGATTATTGTTGTTGTAAATGATCGTAAAGTGATTTTTAAAATGGTTTTCTGAAGATTTTTAATTCAAAATATAATCAAGTAAAAATGTCCCACATTAGCGACAAATGAAACTAAACAGAGGTTTGATCGCTCAGACGAGCAGCTCGGCCTGAGACCTGCAGGCCACCGGACTCTGCTCTTACCTGGAAACCTGGAAATCAGTAAATCCCAGAGCCTCGTCTGGAACCCCCCCGACTGCTTCAGCCAGAGACGATTGACAGGCTGAGTCCAGGGAGCAGAGGGCGACGCCCCTTTCCCTGAGTCCGGCTGGGAGGAGCCTCCAGTCACAACCTGTTATTTTTAACACACTAATCAGATTAAACACTGAGCTCACGCACCTCAGCAGCTGATTGGACGAGGCTCGTCATGTGACTCAGGTGAGAATCAATCAGACTGAAACTTCATCTTTTCACAAACAGAAGATTCAAAATGTCAGATGATTTTCAGAATCAGCTGTTTGAAGCAAATTCAGAGACATCATCAGTTTTATTGTTTTAAACATCAAGTGAGTTTCCTGTTGGTTTGGTCTTCAGCTGGATCTTCAGAGGGAAGTTCACCACGTTTCTCTACAACTTTAATAACTTAGAGAAGATTTATTATATTTCATATTTATGGAACCCAACCCCAAGGGTTAGGGTTAGGGACCCATGTACCTAACCCAAGAAAAGAGACCACATGTCTCCTGTGTTAGCTTCGCTACACCGGCTTCCGGTTAAATCTAGAATAGAATTTAAAATTCAAGGCCCTTAATAACATGGCACCATTATACCTCAAAGAGCTGAAAGCACCTGATCACCACTAGAGCCCTGAGCTCCCAGAATTCAGGCTGTCATTTATAAAGTCTCTAAAGTAGAGGAGGAGCCAGAGCTTCAGCATCAAGCTCCTCTCCTGTGGAATCATCTCAGCTTCAGTTCTGGAGGCAGACTCCCTCTGTACGTTGAAGATTCAAACCTTCCTTTACGATAAAGCTTATAGTTAGAGCCGGTCCAGGTTTGTCTTGGACCTGATCTTAGTTCTGCTGCTATAGGTCTAGAAGGTCGGGGGACACATGACACACGGAGCTTCTCTTCCCAGCTTCTCCTTCCTCTTCTCCATCCTTATCACATCAAATAAACTAATATCTCATCAATACATGTTACTGACTTCACTTCTTCCCCGGAGTCCCTTTGCCTTATCGTCCACAGATCCACATCGTGGATTATGATGGTGGATCGAGAATCAGAGATCGTGATCATGATGGTGGATCCTTTATCGTGTTGGATCCTGACCGTGGTGGATCCTGATCGTGGTGGATCCTGATCGTGGTGGATCCTGATCGTGGTGGATCGTGGTGGATCCTGACCGTGGTGGATCCTTGATCGTGTTGGATCCTGACCGTGGTGGATCCTTTATCGTGGTGGATCCTGATCGTGGTGGATCCTTTATCGTGTTGGATCCTGACCGTGGTGGATCCTTTATCGTGTTGGATCCTGACCGTGGTGGATCCTGATCGTGGTGGATCCTGATCGTGGTGGATCCTTTATCGTGTTGGATCCTGACCGTGGTGGATCCTGATCGTGGTGGATCCTTTATCGTGTTGGATCCTGACCGTGTTGGATCCTGATCGTGGTGGATCCTGAATCGTGTTGGATCCTGACCGTTGGATCCTGATCGTGGTGGATCCTGATCGTGGTGGATCCTGATCGTGGTGGATCCTGATCGTGGTGGATCCTGATCGTGGTGGATCCTGATCGTGGTGGATCCTGATCGTGGTGGATCCTGATCGTGGTGGATCCTGATCGTGGTGGATCCTGATCGTGGTGGATCCTGATCGTGGTGGATCCTGATCGTGGTGGATCCTGATCGTGGTGGATCCTGATCGTGGTGGATCCTGATCGTGGACTATGATTACAACAAGACTGCTTGATATATAATATGTCTCCTCAGATGACTCTTGTTGAGGTTAAGGACAGAGGACGTCTCACCTTGTTAAAGCCTCTGAGACAAACTGGGATTTGTGAATATGAGACTATACAAATATAATTTGATTGATTGAAGAACTGGAGAAACGATGATGTGAAGTTACTGTTCGCTCCTGCTCCTCCTCCTTCTCCTCCTCCTCTCTCTCTCTCTGGTGCTGGAGCTGGAAGAGCTGTGAGGAGTCATGAGGAGCTGTGAGGAGTCATGAGGAGCTGTGAGGAGTCGTGAGGAGCTGTGAGGAGCTGTGAGGAGTCGTGAGGAGCTGTGAGGAGTCGTGAGGAGCTGTGAGGAGCTGTGAGGAGTCATGAGGAGCTGTGAGGAGCTGTGAGGAGTCATGAGGAGCTGTGAGGAGTCATGAGGAGCTGTGAGGAGCTGTGAGGAGTCGTGAGGAGCTGTGAGGAGTCATGATGAGCTGTGAGGAGCTGTGAGGAGTCATGAGGAGCTTGAGTCATGTGGAGGAGCTGTGAGGAGTCATGAGGAGCTGTGAGGACGTGAGGCTGGAGGGCTGTGAGAGTCGGAGCTGTGAGGAGTCATGAGGAGCTGTGAGGGTCTGAGGAGCTGTGAGGAGGTGAGGAGCTGTGAGAGTCGTGAGGGGAGGAGCTGTGAGGAGTCATGAGGAGCTGTGAGGAGTCATGAGGAGCTGTGAGGAGGAGCTGTGAGGAGTCATGAGGAGCTGTGAGGAGCTGTGAGGAGTCATGAGGAGCTGTGAGGAGTCATGAGGAGCTGTGGGGCTTGAGAGTCATGAGGGCTGAGGTCGTGAGGAGCTGTGAGGAGTCATGAGGAGCTGTGAGGAGTCGTGAGGAGCTGTGAGGAGTCATGAGGAGCTGTGAGGAGCTGTGAGGAGTCATGAGGAGCTGTGAGGAGTCATGAGGGGCTGTGAGGAGTCATGAGGAGCTGTGGTATGAGGAGCTGTGAGGAGTCATGAGGAGCTGTGAGGGTGAGGAGCTGTGAGGAGTCATGAGGAGCTGTGAGGAGTCATGAGCTGTGAGGAGCTGTGAGGAGTCTGAGGAGCTGTGAGGGCTGTGAGGAGTCGTGAGGAGCTGTGAGGAGCTGTGAGGAGTCATGAGGAGCTGTGAGGAGTCATGAGGAGCTGTGAGGAGCTGTGGAGTCAGCTGTGAGGAGCTGTGAGGAGTCGTGAGGAGCTGTGAGGAGCTGTGAGGAGTCATGAGGAGCTGTGAGGAGTCATGAGGAGCTGTGAGGAGCTGTGAGGAGTCATGAGGAGCTGTGAGGAGCTGTGAGGAGTCGTGAGGAGCTGTGAGGAGTCATGAGGAGCTG